>NC_080720.1:2333351-2473351 GCF_019097595.1 Hemibagrus wyckioides
AGTGAATAAATGACTGAGTGAGTGAGTGAATAAATGACTGAGTGAGTGAGTGAGTGAGTGAGTGAATAAATGACTGAGTGAGTGAGTGAGTGAATAAATGACTGAGTGAGTGAGTGAGTGAGTGAGTGAGTGAGTGAATAAATGACTGAGTGAGTGAGTGAGTGAGTGAGTGAATAAGTGACTGAGTGAGTGAGTGAGTGAGTGAGTGAATAAATGAGTGAGTGAGTGAGTGAATAAATGACTGAGTGAGTGAGTGATTAAATGACTGAGTGAGTGAGTGAGTGAATAAATGAGTGAGTGAGTGAATAAATGACTGAGTGAGTGAGTGAGTGAGTAAGTGAGTGAATAAATGACTGACTGAGTGAGTGAATAAATGACTGAGTGAGTGAATAAATGACTGAGTGAGTGAGTGAGTGAGTGAGTGAATAAATGACTGAGTGAGTGAATAAATGACTGAGTGAGTGAGTGAGTGAGTGAATAAATGACTGAGTGAGTGAGTGAATAAATGACTGAGTGAGTGAGTGAGTGAGTGAGTGAGTGAGTGAGTGAATAAATGACTGAGTGAGTGAGTGAATAAATGACTGAGTGAGTGAGTGAGTGAGTGAGTGAGTGAATAAGTGAATAAATGACTGAGTGAGTGAGTGAATAAATGACTGAGTGAGTGAGTGAGTGAGTGAATAAGTGACTGAGTGAGTGAGTGAATAAATGAGTGAGTGAGTGAGTGAGTGAGTGAGTGAATAAATGACTGAGTGAGTGAGTGAGTGAATAAGTGACTGAGTGAGTGAGTGAGTGAATAAATGAGTGAGTGAGTGAATAAATGACTGAGTGAGTGAGTGAGTGAGTGAATAAATGACTGAGTGAGTGAGTGAGTGAATAAATGACTGAGTGAGTGAGTGAGTGAGTGAGTGAGTGAATAAATGACCGTGTGAGTGAGTGAATAAATGACCGTGTGAGTGAGTGAGTGAATAAATGACCGTGTGAGTGAGTGAGTGAATAAATGACCGTGTGAGTGAGTGAGTGAGTGAGTGAGTGCGTGAGGGAGTGAATAAATGACCGTGTGAGTGAGTGAGTGAATAAATGACCGTGTGAGTGAGTGAGTGAGTGCGTGAGGGAGTGAATAAATGACCGTGTGAGTGAGTGAGTGAAAAAATGACCGTGTGAGTGAGTGAGTGAGTGAGTGAATAAATGACCGTGTGAGTGAGTGAGTGAATAAATGACCGTGTGAGTGAGTGCGTGAGGGAGTGAGTGAGTGAGTGAATAAATGACTGAGTGAGTGAGTGAATAAATGACTGAGTGAGTGAGTGAGTGAGTGAATAAATGACTGAATGAGTCAGTGAGTGAATAAATGACAGTGTGAGTGAGTGAGTGAATAAATGACAGTGTGAGTGAGTGAGTGAGTGAATAAATGACTGAGTGAGTGAGTGAGTGAGTGAGTGAATAAATGACCGTGTGAGTGAGTGAGTGAATAAATGACCGTGTGAGTGAGTGCGTGAGTGAGTGCGTGAGGGAGTGAATAAATGACTGAGTGAGTGAGTGAGTGAGTGAATAAATGACTGAGTGAGTGAGTGAGTGAGTGAGTGAGTGAATAAATGACTGAGTGAGTGAATAAATGACTGAGTGAGTGAGTGAGTGAGTGAGTGAATAAATGACTGAGTGAGTGAGTGAGTGAGTGAATAAGTGACTGAGTGAGTGAGTGAGTGAGTGAGTGAATAAATGAGTGAGTGAGTGAATAAATGACTGAGTGAGTGAGTGATTAAATGACTGAGTGAGTGAGTGAATAAATGACTGAGTGAGTGAATAAATGAGTGAGTGAGTGAATAAATGACTGAGTGAGTGAGTGAGTGAGTGAGTGAGTGAATAAATGACTGACTGAGTGAGTGAGTGAGTGAATAAATGACCGTGTGAGTGAGTGAGTGAGTGAATAAATGACCGTGTGAGTGAGTGCGTGAGTGAGTGCGTGAGGGAGTGAATAAATGACTGAGTGAGTGAGTGAGTGAGTGAGTGAATAAATGACTGAGTGAGTGAGTGAGTGAGTGAGTGAGTGAATAAATGACTGAGTGAGTGAGTGAATAAATGACTGAGTGAGTGAGTGAATAAATGACTGAGTGAGTGAGTGAGTGAGTGAGTGAATAAATGACTGAGTGAGTGAGTGAGTGAATAAATGACTGAGTGAGTGAGTGAGTGAGTGAGTGAGTGAGTGAATAAATGACTGAGTGAGTGAGTGAGTGAGTGAGTGAATAAGTGACTGAGTGAGTGAGTGAGTGAGTGAGTGAATAAATGAGTGAGTGAGTGAGTGAATAAATGACTGAGTGAGTGATTAAATGACTGAGTGAGTGAGTGAGTGAATAAATGAGTGAGTGAGTGAATAAATGACTGAGTGAGTGAGTGAGTGAGTGAGTGAATAAATGACTGACTGAGTGAGTGAGTGAGTGAATAAATGACCGTGTGAGTGAGTGAGTGAGTGAATAAATGACCGTGTGAGTGAGTGAATAAATGACCGTGTGAGTGAGTGAGTGAATAAATGACCGTGTGAGTGAGTGCGTGAGGGAGTGAGTGAGTGAGTGAATAAATGACTGAGTGAGTGAGTGAGTGAATAAATTACAGCGTGAGTGAGTAAGTGAGTGAATAAATGACTGACTGAGTGAGTGAGTGAGTGAGTGAGTGAGTGAATAAATGACTGAGTGAGTGAGTGAGTGAATAAATGACTGAGTGAGTGAATAAATGACAGCGTGAGTGAGTAAGTGAGTGAATAAATGACTGACTGAGTGAGTGAGTGAGTGAGTGAGTGAATAAATGAGTGAGTGAGTGAGTGAGTGAGTGAGTGAGTGAATAAATGAGTGAGTGAGTGAGTGAGTGAGTGAATAAATGACTGAGTGAGTGAGTGAGTGAATAAATGAGTGAGTGAGTGAGTGAGTGAATAAATGACTGAGTGAGTGAGTGAGTGAATAAATGACAGCGTGAGTGAGTGAGTGAGTGAATAAATGACTGAGTGAGTGAGTGAATAAATGACTGAGTGAGTGAGTGAGTGAGTGAGTGAGTGAATAAATGACTGAGTGAGTGAGTGAATAAATGACTGAGTGAGTGAGTGAGTGAGTGAATAAATGACTGAGTGAGTGAATAAATGACAGCGTGAGTGAGTGAGTGAGTGAGTGAATAAATGACTGAGTGAGTGAGTGAATAAATGACTGAGTGAGTGAGTGAGTAAATGACAGTGTGAGTGAGTGAATAAATGACTGAGTGAGTGAGTGAGTGAGTGAGTGAGTGAGTGAGTGAGTGAGTGAATAAATGACTGAGTGAGTGAGTGAGTGAGTGAATAAATGACTGAATGAGTGAGTGAGTGAGTGAATAAATGACAGTGTGAGTGAGTGAGTGAGTGAGTGAATAAATGACAGTGTGAGTGAGTGAGTGAGTGAGTGAATAAATGACCGTGTGAGTGAGTGAGTGAATAAATGACCGTGTGAGTGAGTGAGTGAATAAATGACCGTGAGTGAGTGAGTGAGTGAGTGAGTGAGTGAATAAATGACCGTGTGAGTGAGTGAGTGAATAAATGACCGTGTGAGTGAGTGAGTGAATAAATGACCGTGTGAGTGAGTGCGTGAGGGAGTGAATAAATGACTGAGTGAGTGAGTGAGTGAATAAATGACTGAGTGAGTGAGTGAGTGAATAAATGACTGAGTGAGTGAGTGAGTAAGTGAGTGAATAAATGACTGACTGAGTGAGTGAGTGAGTGAGTGAATAAATGACTGAGTGAGTGAGTGAGTGAGTGAATAAATGAGTGAGTGAGTGAATAAATGAGTGAGTGAGTGAGTGAATAAATGACTGAGTGAGTGAGTGAGTGAATAAGTGAATAAATGACTGAGTGAGTGAGTGAGTGAATAAGTGAATAAATGACTGAGTGAGTGAGTGAGTGAGTGAATAAATGACTGAGTGAGTGAGTGAGTGAGTGAATAAGTGACTGAGTGAGTGAGTGAGTGAATAAATGAGTGAGTGAGTGAGTGAATAAATGACTGAGTGAGTGAGTGAGTGAGTGAGTGAATAAATGAGTGAGTGAGTGAATAAATGAGTGAGTGAGTGAGTGAATAAATGACTGAGTGAGTGAGTGAGTGAATAAGTGAATAAATGACTGAGTGAGTGAGTGAGTGAGTGAGTGAATAAATGACTGAGTGAGTGAGTGAGTGAGTGAATAAGTGACTGAGTGAGTGAGTGAGTGAATAAATGAGTGAGTGAGTGAGTGAATAAATGACTGAGTGAGTGAGTGAATAAGTGACTGAGTGAGTGAGTGAGTGAATAAATGACTGAGTGAGTGAGTGAGTGAATAAATGAGTGAGTGAGTGAATAAATGACTGAGTGAGTGAGTGAGTGAGTGAGTGAGTGAGTGAGTGAGTGAGTGAGTGAGTGAGTGAGTGAGTGAGTGAGTGAGTGAATAAATGACCGTGTGAGTGAGTGAATAAATGACCGTGTGAGTGAGTGAGTGCGTGCGTGAGGGAGTGAATAAATGACCGTGTGAGTGAATGAGTGAATAAATGACCGTGTGAGTGAGTGAGTGAGTGCGTGAGGGAGTGAATAAATGACCGTGTGAGTGAGTGAGTGAATAAATGACCGTGTGAGTGAGTGAGTGAATAAATGACCGTGTGAGTGAGTGCGTGAGGGAGTGAGTGAGTGAGTGAATAAATGACCGTGTGAGTGAGTGAGTGAGTGAGTGAGTGAATAAATGACAGCGTGAGTGAGTAAGTGAGTGAATAAATGACTGACTGAGTGAGTGAGTGAGTGAGTGAGTGAATAAATGACAGCGTGAGTGAATAAATGACTGAGTGAGTGAGTGAGTGAATAAATGAGTGAGTGAGTGAGTGAGTGAGTGAGTGAGTGATTAAATGACTGAGTGAGTGAGTGAGTGAGTGAGTGAATAAATGAGTGTGAGTGAGTGAATAAATGAGTGAGTGAGTGAATACATGACTGAGTGAGTGGATTTTATTTAAATCCAGTTAATCTTTATACATATTTTTTCCCTAATAAATAAAATAGAAAAACCTTTTTAAAAAAATCCAGTTAATCTTTATATGCACATTTTTTCTAATATATAAAATAAAAAAATAAATTAACATTTTATAAAAAATATCCAGTTAATCTTTATATGTATTTTTTTTCCTAATTAAAAAAAACTCATTTTAAAAATCCAGTTTCATTCTTTTTTATTTCTTCCAGGATCGAATCGGTTCTTTTGGTCATTTTTCCCTCAGTACCAGAGATCAGATCTGTGCAGCTTTACTGCTAAAGTTTAATAATGCTGTTTAAATATCGGAGATAAAACTCGGACATCAGCGCTCCACACTCGTTCGTGTAAGATGCGGGATTTTATGGCTGAGGAATGTGAAAGAAGGGAATAATCCCAGCGTCCACTCTCGAGTCCATCACCTGACTTTTTCTCTCTTTTCTTTTTTTTTTTTTTTTTACAGTCACATTGTACACAGAGAGAAAATAACTGTAATGCTTTGCGGATAAAAGTAAAAGCCCTAAGACGCCAAAGAATGCTGATGATCTTTAAGCCAAATTAAAGCGTTCAGAAGCTGAAGTAATCCCTCTGGCCCTACTGAGTCATGTGCCATTACACGGTGATGTCAGGAGAGATGAGGGAAAAGTTTGTGCACCGTCCAGGTCCAAAAGTTCAAATCTAAATACGATAATCATCATCATCATCAGTAAGCAGGGATCAGAGGCGGAGCTACAGGATAGGTGAGGCAGGTAGCTGCTTGGGACTGAGAGATTTCAGGAGGTTTCATATCTCATTGTTCCTTTTGTCTCTCTATCATGGAGAGTCTAGAGGAGCAAATCACTTCACGTTTTGAACAGATCTTTAAAACGTTCTTCTGAAACTCTACGACTTCTCAAGTCCAGGTAGATCTACTTCTGCAGCTCTTCGTATCAAGTCCAAAGGGCTAAGGAGAACCTGAAAACCTTCAGTGATCAGAAGAATCACCCTTTTCTTTCTCTAGGTTCAGGACGAGTTCTTAAGGTTCTTCATGGAACCTAGGTTGCAATAGGGGGTTGTGGGTTCTCCTTGGAACCTTTACTCAAGAAGTTCTTACAGAGAAACCTTTAATGTTCCTACAGAGGGATGAACTGAACAGTGCTTTAAGCTGTGGATGTCATCTTTAATATTAATCACACAGAATGTATCCTAATTAATAATAAAGGTTTATAACCATATGCATGAATATGCTAATTGGAACCGCCCCTCTTCCCCTCCCTCCTGCCATCCCAAAACAAATCCAGATAACATCAACAGATAGCATCGAGCTAAAGGCTAGCAAACTAACGAGTAAATAAAGAAGAAAAATGAAATAGGAACGTCCAATAATAATAATCATCAACAACAATAATGAAATTATCTATAAATATGCATGAAACCGATTTCTAGAACCTCTAGTAAATTTGCATTATGGACCACAATTGGTTCCGATTTAAATATTTTCTGATGTCACAAGCCAAGCTCATATGTAGCTCCACCCCCTTTTCAGATTTATTCATGAGAAGGTTTTTTAAGTAGCCTTGTATTAGAGGGAAGGAAGGGAGAGAAAGTTTGCTTTTACAGATTTTTCTATCTTAATAAGGGGGTTATTAACAGCTGTGTAACAGTTTAATTACCTCTTTATTAAAACCAAATAAAATACTTGGGAAGCAGAACACAGTCCCTGAATTATTTTCACACAGTTGAGAGAAGCAGGAAGTGCCGTCGTTAATCCAGCTGAGATCCGCGAGGTAATTAGGAGGAATTTCATTAATCCTACAACATCAATGTCCGACAGGAAACGTGTGGGATATGAGAGAGAGAGACAGCTGTGGGAAAAATAGAGGACCGCTTACAGCTACAGGAAGAAAAGAATCTGCAGGCTGGAAGCATGTTGTGGGCCCTGCAGTGGGTTCTCTTCCGGTGGGCCCTGCAGTGGGTTCTCTTCCGGTGGGCCCTGCAGTGGGTTCTCTTCCGGTGGGCCCTGCAGTGGGTTCTCTTCCGGTGGGCCCTGCAGTGGGTTCTCTTCCGGTGGGCCCTGCAGTGGGTTCTCTGCAGTTAGTTCTGCAGGGAGTTCTCCAGTGAGTTCTCCAGGACCAGGGTTAGGAACCATGAGCAGAACTCCAGTCTCCTTATTATGGTGGATGGAAGTTGGTAAAAACTGTAATGTAATACTGTATAACTGTCAAATCTAACCTGTTGTTTTTAAATAAAAAAGGTTTTAATTAAACTAATTGATTAACAATTTAATTAATATAGTTTATTTGTTTATAGTTACATTTAACCTTGTGGAAGGTCCATGAGGCCAGTTCCTCCCCACTAGAACCTAGAACCTTCTCCTCTGATGCTGGAGACTCCGCCCATACGGGTGACGTCAACGTGTCCCGTACGAGTCGTTACACGTCCTGTTGCTATAGAAACCATAACGCGGGATCGACCTGTGGTTTTGTATCCGTTACAGAAAACCAAGACGAGCATTAGGAGCAACGTTTCAGTCGAATATTTATTTTTAAACAGAAATGTATTAACATTATTACATCGGAATGAGACGTCTTATGAACACATGGCACAATAATGTTATTTATTTACAGTCTGTCAGGAAGCCAAAACACACGTGGACACGGGGGGGGCGAGGGGGAGTGTGTGTGTAGGGGCGGGGACAGTAGAGGAAACTGAATACAGTGACCGAAGCCTTTGAAAACGACCCTGAATGAGCTCCAGATAACACCGACCAATCAGAGCGAGGAGCACTCGCAATCACGTCTGAGGATATTCACGTGAAAATAAATGAAACACTGCACGTTTCTGCGGGACGTGAAAAGAGGGGATGATACGAGAAGCTGCTTGGTGGATCGTTCTTTTTTTTCTTTTTTTTAACGTGATACAGTGAGTCCATCAGGGTGGTCAGCACAGTGCTAGGCTACACGGTCCAAAAAAATACAAACAACGTCTACAATCAATCAATCAGTCAATCAATCAGTCAACGTCCAGTTTCTCCCCCTCTCTGGCTCCTGCTTTTTTTTTCTTTTTTAAATAAACTAAAAAAAATTCCAAGTTTTATTTTTTCTTCACCAGCTTATAGTGCTTTTAAAGCTAATTGCACATAAAGATTTTAGTCGTGGTAGTACAGATACAGGTGTGTGTGTGTGTGTGTGTGTGTGTGTATGGTTATGCAAGTTTAAAACAGACATCTTTAGGTTTTCTTTTTCTCCTCTTTTTTTTTCTTGGCAGCATGTTTGACGACTCGGAGTGTGTGTGTGTGTGTGTGTGTGTGTGTGTGATAGGGCATGTCAGTGAGCAGTCAGGTAGTCCTGTGTGGAGTCGGAAGCGAAGGAGTCTGCGTCGTCGTTGTCCGAGTCGTCAGTGGAGTCGTCGGCGGCCGGTTCCCCGCTCAGAGCGATGCGGGCGTAGTCGTCGGTGTCGATGGATTTGCAGAAGTGGATGGCGTACTTCAGTTTCTCTTCCAGCACCAGCTTACATGAGTAACGAGGCAGCTTGAGCAGGAAGAAGCATGTGTACGACTCGGGCAGGAAGTGATCCGGGGGGTTATACTTATCCAACACCTGAGAATTCAGAAAAATTTTTTATAAATGATCACAGTTTCATACACTGACCAGGCATAACATTATAACCACCTGCCTAATATTGTGTTGGTGCTGCCAAAACAGCCCTGACCTGTCCTGCACTGTGTATTCTGACCCCTTTCTATCAGAACCAGCATTAACTTCTTCAGCAATCTGATCAACAGTAGCTCATCTGTTGGATCGGATCACACGGGCCAGCCTTCTCTCCCCACGTGCATCAATAAGCCTTCGCTCCCATGACCCTGTCGCCGGGTCACCACTGTTCCTTCCTTGGACCACTTTTGATAGATACTGACCACTGCAGACCGGGAACACCCCACAAGAGCTGCAGTTTAGGAGATGCTCTGATCCAGTGGTCTAGCCATCACAATTTGGCCCTTCATCAAACTCAAAGCTCAAATCCTTACACTTGTCCATTTTTCCTGCTTCTAACATCAACTTTGAGGACAAAATGTTGACTTGCTGCCTAATATATCCCACCCACTAACAGGGGCCATGATGAGGAGATCATCAGTCTTATTCACTTCACCTGACACTGCTGAGAATGTTATTACTGACCGGTGTATTTACTACTAAACAACTCTTTTCTGTTCTGGGTCTGATGCTGCTGACTCTCTTATAATTAAGAAAGATTAAGATTTTCGGGGTCCAAGCACTTCTTAGTCAGTACTACTCTAACATGATGTATCGAATAAATACAAATAATAAATCTCCTCACTGGAGTCCAAGCATCACTTCCTAATTAAGCACAAATCAATTTATTCAGGGTTAAATCAACTTATTAACTAATAAGCTTTAAAAGGCTATAAGAATCAGATCCCATGAGACATGTTTAAAAGTCTCGTGTTATTGAGGTTCAAGCGCTCACCTGCACTACGAAGTCTCGTCCACGGAAATCCGCGATGGTCCTGGGCAGACGCGTTCGTCCCCACACGAACCTGAGGAAGAGCGAGCGCTCCGTGTTGGAGAACGACTCCATCACCTCCCAGAACCACTGGATGAGCGGCGCGGTTGGCTCCACCCCTTTATACGTGGCTACAGACTTCAGTAGGTGGAGCGGGATGTCAGGACTGCCACATACCTGAAAAACACGGGTGTGTAACGTCAGAGTTACTCCACGACAGAGACGGGAGGCGGAGCTAATGTGAACAACATGAAGGGGGTGGAGTTATGATTCACACAAAAACTCGTCCATGCTTGATGGTTAATATGTTTATAGCGTCTATAACTAGCTACACTTTATACGGTCATGATGCACTAGCCTGGAGCCTCTGGTGTAACCATGGCAACCAGGAACAAACTAAGGATAGCACCGCTTACTAATTTTTTTTTTTTTTTTTTAATGTTAAAGCAATTTCCCATGCTGTATTTTTCAAATATCAGAAAATAATCTTTTTTAAATATTTTATAACAACTTTCCACAGAAAATGTCATTTTTTAAAATTATTTTGAATATATTAATACTCCAATTAAACACCAATCACATGACCTGAAAAGCAAATCCAAAATTCCAGAGGGTGGAGCTGGATCTGATGCAACTGCTCTATAAACCTCACCCCTAACCCTCCTCACCTACACAGCCTGAAACACACTGAGATGACTCCGCCCAGGTGGGACGAGCCACATGCGGTGTGACTCCACCCCTATGGAGGTTTTACAGCAAGCTTTGTGTACATCTTCAGTACTGTGTGTGATCTATTCCTCGTATCTCATAAAACATGTCACAATATTCTCTCCAAAGGTGTGTTGGTGTGTGTTAATAGTGGGTTGTTGTCATGGCAACAACAAAAATGAAACCGCGTCAATGACAAACCCATGAGATCGGGGCAGAAATGAAAACGATTTCAACGTTCAAGATAACATGGAGTATCCACGGAAATGAGGTGTGTGTGTGAGTGTGAGAGAGAGAGAGAGAGAGAGAGAGAGAGAGAGAGAGAGACAGCGCGAGCTCTCACCATGGTCTCCAGCTCGTATCCAGTGAAGAGAGAGAGCAGTGGAACAGGCACCGCCCGAGCCATACCTTCTCTCACCGCCGCCACCTGCTCGTCAAACTCATGCAGCCTGAAACGCACCAGAAGAGTGCTGAAGTGATCCAAATCTATATAATAATCACTATAAATAATTTATTAATAAATAAGGGATTTAGGAATTAGTATAGAAATGTAAATGTTAGAAATAAGCTGCTGGGTCCTGTTCTCTCCGAGCAGGCGTGAGGCATGGACGTGTTCCTCACCTGTAGTTGATGGCGAGGCGGACGTACTCGGCTCGGTTCTCCAGGCTGATGTGCGAGTATTTGGAGCTGAGCTGGACCTCCTGACCACAGGCGTTGGGCACGGTGAAGGGCAGAGGAATCGCCTCAAACTCCTCCGCTGATGCCTCGTTATCTCTGATGTACATCAGGCCAGGGATGAAGTCCTTATCCACCTGGAACACACACACAAAGGTACTTTTAATGCAACTGTGGGAGACATGAGTGTTTATTCATTTACTTTATACCATTATCAGGAGTGTTAGAGAAGAGCTAAAGAAACAGAATAAATAAAAAATAAATAAATAAAATAAACTGATTAATTCATAGATATGTACACACAGAGAGAGATGAGTAAATAGATAGATTAGAAAGACAGACTGACAGAGACAAACACAAAGACAGATGACTAGATAGACAGACAGACAGACAAGGGAGAAAAAAAGATAGATAAATAAGGGAGAAGATAGATAGATAGATAGATAGATAGATAGATAGATAGATAGATAGATAGATAGATAGATAGATAAGTGAGAAAAAAGATAGATAGAACAGAGACGAACAGGTGAGTAGATAGATAAATAGATACATAGACAGATATACAGACACACAGACAGATATACAGACACACAGACAAGTGAGAAGATAGAGAAACAGAGACAAACAGATAGATAGATAGCTAGACAGAAACGAGTAGACAGAAACGGATGGATATGTAGATATACAGACAGGTGAGTAAGTAGGCAGAAAGACAGACAGACAGACAGGTGTATAGACTGAGACTTGTTTAAATGGATGAAAACAAACAGATTAAAGTCATGTGTAATTGTTGATCCAGTGAAGTTTGCTGTAAGATGTGTGTGTAACGTGTGGAAGGATTCTCCAGTGTCAGTGCTCTGTAACAGTCAGAGATAAAGCTGTGGTCAGTGAAGAGGCGCGGCTGAGGGAAGGATGATTATACAGCTGCTATAACAAGGGAGAACTAAGGCAGTTAATAGATGATAAATATAAAGATCGCTTTGAAGTTTAATAACTCCAATAAAATATACATTTTTAAATCATACTCCACTCAGACCTCTGCACGTCTGTGTGTGCGCACGTCTTGTGCTGAAGACACTTTTTCGTTAAACCTTCTGACAGCTTGAGGCATGAGGTCGTGAACAAGAGCGGCTCTGTGAGTAAAAGGCCGTGATGCAGTCAGGAAGTGCTTCTGTCTACACGTTTCAGCATCTCATGATTACAGCGTGAACTCAGGAGAGCTCACACACACACACACACACACACACACACACACACACACACACACACACACACACACACACACACACACACACACACACACACACACACACACGTACATTCAGTGTCTCATAATAGAGAAAAATGTGAAATGAATCAAGTGTCTGTCTGTACTGAAGGTCACGCAGAGTTACTACTAACTTAAAGCACTTGTCTGATCTCATGAGCTCCAAATGAGAGCTCAAAGGACTTGCATAACATACATGAAATTATTTAAGAAAATACCGTATGTGATTCTGAACACGTGTATGTACACACACACTCTACTTCTCTACTGGGTTTTGTAAAACCCAGGATCTGAGAGCTAAAAACTCATCCTGATACAGATTTCAATGCAGAATCGAACCTGTGGTCATGTGTCATAAGCATGTCATATACCACACACATACATTTAGACCCTGGCATGTTTGAATTTGTCATGTTATGAACAGTCATGTTATGAAGTGTGTGGAAACATTTTAAAAATGCAGCATAAAAATCATTTATAATGCATTATAACAACCGGCATATAAATACTCTTAGTCTGGTCATAGTCATAGTCTTGATTAGATGAATAGCAGTACATAAAGCATGTGTCATGACAGTCAGATAACATCAGAATAAACAAGAAATCTGTTTATAAGAATATTTTAGGATCTCACTCTGTAATGCAATATAACACTAGGTCTGGCATTATAACCTCCATGTCATACACTATCAGTAAACACACAGCACTTTATAATGCAAGATAATACTACATGGTGCAGAGTGCATTATGAGTCCTCACTCAAGTCTGGATCTACGAGTGGTTATAAGCAGTTAATATGCATTATAACGTCTGTCAGCACTCTGTATCAGTACTCCTAACTTGTTCTACGTTGTGCATATGTTATGACTACATAATACATACAGAATACATAACATTATATAATGTTCTTATGAACATATATAACAGACTTGCATTGTGGTGCATTATACCACTCGGTCTGTAATTATGACCTGCAGTTCACACATGCAGTGAACACTTTATAAAGCAACAGTACACAGTATGACCTCATAACATCAGATTAAATAGGATTTAATACGCGTCATAATGCCTGAAAACACTATTATCAACAAATATAAGTATTAGTGACATGCATAGCACTTTCTAAAGCATATGTACATGGGATGACTTCATATCAGAATACATAAAGCATTATAATATCTTTTTATAAGAACATTATAGTCACACGTGTTGTAATGCATTATAACACTTATATAAGCCAGGCCTTATAACTTGCAGTTCATATACTGCACTTTTAGACAGTAAGACTATAATGCGTCAAGGCTAAGTTACATAATGTTACTTTTTAATATGCATTACAACACCAAATCATTATGAACATTCATAAGCAGTTCATGAAGGAGTCATACCTCACTGAGATCAGCGATGGTGAGGTTCATACCGGCGAGCTGCTTCCAGACGGGTTCAGCAAGGTAGAGACTGAGAGGACTTCCGGTACGGATCGCTATGCCCAGGAGTACTCCTACACACACACACACACACACACACACACACACACACACACACACACACACACACACACACACACACACACACACACACACACACACACACACACACACACACACACACACACACACACTCAGAATAACCTCCGAAAGCTTGAGAAGCCAGATGTGCAGCAGTGTGTGAGGCGAGTGTGTACCGAGGAAGCGGAACATGCTCATGTGGAGTGGACTCTTAGCCGCGGGGTTGAGCAGGAAGCAGTCTCGGTTAGCGCCGGACTCATCTCGGCCGTTCGGAGTGACGATGAGCAGAGGGGTGAGACCGTTCTGTAGCTCCTCACACATCTCCGCTATAGACTCGCTGTAACCTCCTCCACAGTCGTCTACAGACTCACCTACACACACACACACACACACACACACACACACACACACACACACACACACACACACGGGTTACACGGCACTGATCTACATTTCTCACTCTGCTTGTGTTTTTCTCTACATTGTGTGTTTGCGTTGTATCTGATGCTCCTCCCAGAAATCCCAGAGACTGGATTGGATGAACAGGAATGATGTCATCATGTTAGAAGTACAGATGTTAAACACAGCTGACGCACCCTTTAATGCTAGCTTCATACTTTGTGGGTTGTGCTAGCTAGCTGCAAGTCACCACCTGCTTTCTGCTAGTTTCAGAGATTGTCGCTTCTTAGCAATGCTAGTTTTTAGACTCTTGTATGGCCCTGAAATATGCTAGCTTCATACTTTACTGGTGCTAGCTTTTGAACTCTATGGCATTTCATACTTTGGTATTATGCAAAGTTCCAAAGTTAGCATAGAGCTAAGAACTAATAGAGTGATGCTAAGTTTTCCTCAATGTTTAATTATATCAGAGTTCCTGACCTTCATCAACTCCTCCTTGATGCTAGCTTTGTGTAACTTTCACCTGTACTTCGACATTTTATGAGCTTCATCTTATAGATCAGTCATGTCTGTAAATACCGCTCCTTGATCGTGATCTAGAAGGTCTGCATTTACCTACAAACTTGACCTTCCAGACACGATGAGGCAGCAGCAGGCTGTCGGGGCTGAAGGAGATCATCTTGGCGCACATCTGCCCGAAAACGGACTTGGTACCGTCGGGTCCGGCCAGGCCTCCTTTACTGCGGGAACGCTTCACCTGAGAGAAAGAGAGAGAGACAGAGAGCAGGAAAGAGAGAGAGAGAGAGTGAGAGAGACAGAGGGGGAGAGAGAGAGAGAGAGAGAGAGAGAGAGAGAGAGACAGAGGGGGAGAGAGAGAGAGAGAGAGAGAGAGAGAGAGAGATTCTCAACCAATCAGAATCGAGGATTCAGGCGCCCCATGAGAGAGAGAGAGAGAGAGAGAGAGAGAGAGAGAGCGCGCTGCCAGAACTAGTTAGTTATTTATTTCTGATTTTCACATCGATTTGTTTAAAATATTTCTGAAAAACAACTTTCATTTCCTTCAAATCAATAATGCCTCTAGATCTGACCTTTGTGACCGTATCTGTTGTTAAAGAGCTACAGAAATTACAACAACAAAATTCAAATAAAGACAAAAACAAACAAAACACTGTTTTATCCAAAAGAACAGAATAATTATGAACTGTAACACAAACAGTGTGAGTGCAGACTGACTGTGTGTGTGTGTACCTGGATTCGGTTCAGCTCTACGACTGGTCCATGCTGTCGGTCTCTCACCATCGTAGCCTGCACGACTTTACGGAACGCAGCCTCCTGCACACAGAGCGAGAGAAACCATGAACAGATGAGAGAAATTATATATAAAAAAAGAATTTATATAAAAATTAAAAGGCATCTAATATCTGATCTAAATACACTGTGTGAAAGACAGACAGACCAACCGAGTTGGGGGGTGGGGGGTTGGTCTAAAGGAGGGAGAGAGAGAGTGAGAGAGACAGGTAGAAGAAGGTGTCAGTACAGATGTGTGTGTGTGTAGTAAAGTATATGCTTCTTGCCTTCATGGGAACTTTACAGACGTTTACATTGTTTAAAATAAATGGTGTAAGAGTGTGTGTGTGTCCGTCCTCCTGACCTTGCCCTGTGAGATGAGGATTCCCCGGAGCGTGTCGAAGCCCACAGATGGACCGTGACCGGTCTGACCGAGACGCCCCTCCAGGTCGAACATGGGGATACAGGGGCAGAAGAGCTCGGAGATGTGGTGCAGCAGAAGCAGCCTGTTCCTCAGGGACATGATGGGAATCTCCTGCAGGTGGTTATACTCCATGGGGACCTGGAGTTACAGGTGTACACACACTTACATGAGTTATACTGTATATAGACCAGCATTAGATTTGGATGGTGTAACACTGAGTACCTGAGCAGGAAGTTTGCCAGCGTTGGTGGGTTTGCTTGTGGACCAGGCGAGGGTGTGGGCAGAGCCACAGGCCACTCTGTTGATCTTCTTGCCCTGCAGCGCTCCCACTAACCTGGGCCTCTGGATGGCGTTGGTGGTCCCGTCTCCCAGTTGACCCTCATCGTTATCACCCCACGTATACACTTCTCCTGAAACCCACACACACACAGGTTTGTGTTAAATGCTGATTGACCGCACATCAAATACAAAGACTATTATTTATCCCAGTGTGAAGAGTTACGCTTCTCATTTCCTTTATAAAGTCTTTGGGATGCATCTTACCCTCCTCAGTGCAGCAGACGCAGTGAAGGGAGCCGGTTGCTATAGCAATGACCTTCTTGCCCTGCAAGCCCTGGACCTGCCGGGGTCTGCGGACATGATCGTCCGAGCCGTGACCGAGCCTGTGGTAGTCCCCTTTTCCCCTGAAAACACACACATACAATAAATCAATCCACTGTAGTGTGTGTGTGCGCGCGCGCGCGTGTGTGCGCGTGTGTGTTTACCATGTGTACACGGCTCCAGATTTGGTGAGAGCGACAGAGAACTGAGAACCGCACTCCACTTTCACTACACCCAATCCTGTCAGAGAGTCAATCTACAGAGAGAGAGACAGAAAGAAACAAAGACAGGTAGAAGAATGAGTCAATACAGATATTACATATACATATTATATATATATACACATACATACATATACATTACACACATATATATATATGTGTGTGTGTGTGTGTGTGTGTGTGTGTGTGTGTTTAGTGGTAAAGTATTGCTCCTTGCCTTCATGGGAACTTTACAGCCGTCGCTGCCTCCTCGTCCCAGCTTGCCGTAATCCCCGTCTCCCCATGACCACACCATGTCATCATCAGTCAAACACAGAGTCTGAGCATCACCGCTGCCACACGCTACATCTATCACCCGGTGTCCCTGCAGAGCATCCACCTGCACACACACACACACACACACACACACACACACACACACACACACACACACACACACACACACACACACACACACACACACACACACACACACACACACACACACACACACACACACACACACACACACACACACACACACACACACACACACACCAGGAAGGTAATCATTAGGAGTTAATGCATCCTAAACAAACACAAACACTCAGGAAGAGTACTGTATTTTGTTTTAGGTTTTTTTCCCCTCCAAATCCTAACCACACCTCTGGACCATAGCTAGACATACTGACCAGTTTGGGTTTGAGCTGGTCCTCGCTGTCTCCGTGCCCCAGGCGTCCATAGCGCCCCTTGCCCCAGGTGTAGAGCTCTCCGCTGGCTGTGATACAGGCACTGTGTGCTCCTCCAGCCGCAATGTCCACCACCTCCACCCCTCTCAGAGATTCGATCACTCGGGGACGGTCACATGGACTGATGGGGGGGAACAGGAGCATGTGAGTAAAAAAGATAACACAACCTGTCTCAAATAAACACAAACTACGTGTCAAGGAATAAATAAATGCAGCCTGTCTTAAATAAATCAATAAACACAAAAAATAAGAATACCATCTCAAAAGGAAAGAAAAACAGAGTGCTAAAAAATAAACAAACAATCCTTCTCTAATAATAAATAAATAAGGTTTCATAAATGAATGCATCCGGTTTCAATGTAAAATAAAATCTGTCTACAAAACCTGTCTAAAAATACACAAGCTCCCTGTCTCAATAAACAAACAACAAACGAACAACAAAGGAAGGAAGGGCTGTCTGAATAATGAAATAAATCCATAAATACACTGTCTTAATAAATAAATAAAAAATAAATAAAATATCAATAAATAAAGATTTATATATATATATATATATATATATATATATATATATATATATATATATATATATATATATATATATATATATATACATACACACACACACACACATATATATATATATATATATATATATATATATATATATATATATACATACATACATACACATACACATACATACATATATACACACACACACACTATATTGCCAAAGTATTCGCTCACCTGCCTTGACTCGCATATGAATTTAAGTGACATCCCATTCCTAATCCATAGGGTTCAATATGACGTCGGTCCACCCTTTGCAGCTATAACAGCTTCAACTCTTCTGGGAAGGCTGTCCACAAGGTTTAGGAGTGTGTTTATGGGAATTTTTGACCATTCTTCCAGAAGCGCATTTGTGAGGTCACACACTGATGTTGGACGAGAAGGCCTGGCTCTCAGTCTCCGCTCTAATTCATCCCAAAGGTGTTCTATCGGGTTGAGGTCAGGACTCTGTGCAGGCCAGTCAAGTTCATCCACACCAGACTCTGTCATCCATGTCTTTATGGACCTTGCTTTGGTCACTGGTGCACAGTCATGTTGGAAGAGGAAGGGCCAGCTCCAAACTGTTCCCACAAAGTTGGGAGCATGGAATTGTCCAAAATGTCTTGGTATGCTGAAGCATTCAGAGTTCCTTTCACTGGAACTAAGGGGCCAAGCCCAGCTCCTGAAAAACAACCCCACACCATAATCCCCCCTCCACCAAACTTTACACTTGGCACAATGCAGTCAGACAAGTACCGTTCTCCTGGCACCCGCCAAACCCAGGCTTCCCCATCAGATTGCCAGATGGAGAAGCGCGATTCGTCACTCCAGAGAACGCGTCTCCACTGCTCTAGAGTCCAGTGGCGGCGTGCTTTACACCACTGCATCTGACGCTTTGCATTGCACTTGGTGATGTATGGCTTGGATGCAGCTGCTCGGCCATGGAAACCCATTCCATGAAGCTCTCTGCGCACTGTTCTTGAGCTAATCTGAAGGCCACATGAAGTTTGGAGGTCTGTAGCGATTGACTCTGCAGAAAGTTGGCGACCTCTTCGCACTATGCGCCTCAGCATCCGCTGACCCCGCTCCGTCAGTTTACGTGGCCTACCACGAGTACCTGAGTTGCTGTCGTTCCCAAACACTTCCACGTTCTTATAATACAGCTGACAGTTGACTGTGGAATATTTAGGAGCGAGGAAATTTCACGACTGGATTTGTTGCACAGGTGGCATCCTATCACAGTTCCACGCTGGAATTCACTGAGCTCCTGAGAGCAACCCATTCTTTCACAAATGTTTGTAAAAACAGTCTGCATGCCTAGGTGCTTGATTTTTACACCTGTGGCCATGGAAGTGATTGGAACACCTGATTCTGATTATTTGGATGGGTGAGCGAATACTTTTGGCAATATAGTGTACATACACACACAATGTGTGTGTGTGTGTGTGTATATATATATATATATATATATATATATATATATATAAATAAATAAATAACATTACATTTTACATATATATTATATATAACATTTTATATATATGATTTTAAAGCGCAAGACGGTACCCAAAGAGGCAATACCCACTGAAATTTTCGTTCGTGCTCAGAAAAAAAGGCTGGATGGAGACTGAGCTTGTGGAATAGACTGACTGACAGGAATGACATGATGATTTGAGGAGCCAAGTTTGGCAAGATAAAACAGTTCATTGCACTTCTGATTATTGCTGTACTGTTTGTTGCAGTATGTTTATTGCACTATTATTAATTACACTTTGTTATCCAATCACGCCTGTTATTTTTCTACTTCTACTGTTAATGAAATATTGGTAAGCTATGTATTTTTTCACAGTGAGATTCACAGCTTAACTGTTATTAAATCCAGATGGACTGCAGGTTATATGTTATGCCAGATGAAAATTATTTTCAAATGAAAGCATTTTCTTTATAAAAGACAAGAGTTGGTCTTCAAAATGCATTTTTCCCCAAAAGGTACACTTTGAAAAGTGAGGGTCGTCTTATATTCGGGACAATATGGTACATACATACACACAGAGAGAGAGAGAGAGAGAGAGAGAGAGAGAGAGAGAGAGAGAGAGAGAGAGAGAGAGACAGACAGATAAATAAGGAAAAAAGTCCTGTCTAAATAATGCAATAAATACACTGACTTAATAAAATTTAATAAATAAATAAATGCTATCCCCCATTAATGAATTGTACATGTAGAGACACCTGCTGGGAGATTTGGGAACTGCATGCTCAGTCCTATAACACGATTATAATCCACACACCTCCTGTTTCCGTGGCCCAGTTTTCCGTCCTCAGCTTCTCCCCAGGAGTAAACCTCTCCCTCTGAGGACAAGGCGAGGCAGTGTTTCCCTCCGGAGTTCACCGCCACCTTCCTGATGAAGACGTGCTGGATGGACTCCAGCAGAGTCGGAGTGGACACTGACTCGGTGCCGCCGATCCCGAGACGCCCTCCAGCTCCGTAACCTGTAGCGTACAGCTGGAACCACACGGAAGATATAAAAAAAAATATATATAAAACTGGAGTTATTTCACTTGATGTAGCCTAAATGTATTATTTTTATGTATTTTTGATTTCCAACATGCTGAGTACGAGCCAAACAGACCACTACAGGTACTGATTACCCTCTCTTCAGTGTTATTCAAGTCCTATTGAAATAATTTAAGTTTATTTCTGTAAATTAAGGAGCATCAGAGAAACTGTCTTTATTTTATCTTAGGGGTATACAAACCTTTGCAAACTTATCTGTAAGAGACTGAACCACCTTCATATACATTTCCTCAGACTCACCTTGCCATCAGCAGTAACAGCAAACAGCGTCTGCTCTCCGCCAATCAGCTGAACCGGCCGCAGGGTGGCCAGGGCCTCCGTCGGAGTGGGAACTTTGACCTTTGCCCCTTCGATGCCGCCAAGTTGTCCGCGATGGTTGTGACCCCAGCCGTAGATAGTGCCACTGCCGCCCGCTGACAGAGTCCAGTCATCCGGACGTCTGAAAAAAACAAAAACAAATTAGTAGTCAGAGTGTAAAACTGTGTGCTGTAAGTGTGGGAGGAGCCTACTCTTTTTTTATTCCTTGTCAACACTAGCCAATCAGAAGCATCCATCAGCTCAGGTTAGTGGAAGGAGGGAGGCAGCGCTTTCCTCCGAGTATGTTGCACTTCATGTGTGTCAAAGGACACAGTATCAGTGACACCATGGGCAGAGGAAGATAATGAGAGAGAACTGGACAAGACTAAAGCGGAGAGACAATGAAAAAATGTTTTTATATATACACATACATACTGAGGCCCGTTCAGCTGATCGGCGGAGAACAGACGCTGTTCGCCATTACTGGATTAAAGGAACATTTTGAAACATCAGATCTCAGTGGGCAAAAATATCATGCTGGATATCTATACTGATCTGGACTGGGTAATGTGTTAGGAACAAAAGGATGCCACATCATTTGATGAAAATGAAAATCATCAATCATCCTACAGAGGACTGAATTCGAAGACACCCCAAAATTAAAAGTGAATGGACCGGTCAGATGGACCGAAACAATGTCCCAGAGGTGTTCTATTGGATTTAGGTCCGGGGAGCTTGGGGGTCATTCAATGGTGTCGATTCTTTCATCCTCCAGGAAATGTCTGCATACTCTCACCACACGAGGCCGGGCATTGCCATACACTAGGATGAACCCAGGACCCACTGCACCAGCGTAGGGTCTGACAATGGGTCCAAAGATTTCATCCTGATACCTAATGGGAATCAGGGCACCATTGTCTAGCCTGTAGAGGTCTCCATGGATATGCCTCCCCAGACCATCACTGACCCACCACCAAACCGGTCAAGCTGAACGATGTTACAGACAGCATAACATTCAGGGTGAACTTGCTCTCATCTGTGGAAAGCACAGGGCTTCAGTGGCAGACCTGCCAATTCTGGTGTTCAACGGCAAATGCCAATTGAGCTCCACGGTGCGGGGCAGTGAGCACAGGGTCCACTAGAGGACATCAGGTCAGAGACATTCACACCAGTGGCCTGCTGGAGGTCATTTTGTAGGGCTCTGGCAGCGCTCATCCTGTTCCATCTTGCACAAAGGAACAGATACCAGTCCTGCTGATGGATTAAGGACCTTCTACTGCCCTGTCCAGCTCTCCTAGAGTAACTGCCTGTCTCCTGGAACCTCCTCCATGTTCTTGAGACTGTGCTGGGAGACACAGCAAACCTTCTGGCAATGACACGTATTAATGTGCCATCCTGGAGGAGTTGGACCGCCTGTGCAACCTCTGTAGGGTCCAGGTATCATGCAAAGCTAGTGAAAAACTGTCAGAAAAGATGAGTAGGGAAAAAATGTCAGTGACCTCCACCTGTAAATCCATTCCTGTTTTGGGGGTCATCTCATTGTTGGCCATCTAGTGCACCTGCTGTTCATGTCATTAACACCAAAGCAGCTGAAACTGATCAAAAACCCACTCTGCTACTGAAGTGACCACATCAATATCCCAGGAGTTCAATTGACCTGATGCTATACACTGATTAAAAAAAAAAAAAAAAAGTGTTCCTTTAATTTTTTTTTGATCTGTGTGTGTATATATATATATATATATATATATATATATATATATATATATATATATATATATATATATATATATATATATATATATATATATATATATATATATATATATTTTTTTTTTTATTAAATATGAAAATTTATATATTTATAAATAATAATAAAATAATAACAGAAGATATAAAAACAGTTCTGGGAAATGATACTATCGATGTGATGACATAATAGAAAACATTTATATACAATTACTGACTGATGGAAGGAAAAGAGTTAATCTCCATGTTAAATTAATATAAAAAAATAAATAAACATATTACATTTTTTGCCCCTCACCTGTTCATCCACTGCACCAGCTGCTCGTCATGTTCTCTCTTGAACAGCTCATGGCTCTCGTGAAGCACGTTCATGTTCTCGTGGTCGGCCATCAGCTCACGGATCTTCTTCGAGACCTTCATGGAAAAAACAACAAAATGATTAAGTAACAGGATTAAAGAGGTCACTAAAGAGGCGGAGCACACACACACACACACACCCACACACACACACACCTCATCCAGGAACGGGCGTGGCAGGGGCGTTCTCTTATCGAGAGCCACTGCTACTCGAGATGCGGTGCAGTAGCGGCGAAACCACGCCCACTTATGGGTCTCGGCACAGCAGGGTAGTGTGTCCAGCTCCAGGTCACATGCAAGAGCTACCAATACCTAAAAATATATCGTCAATCAATTTAATAAAATATTTACACACACACACACTGTCTCGCGCACACACACTCCGTGACCCACATATTCAGTGTCTCTCTCACACACACACACGCCCACCCACACACCTTGAAGAAGGGGCTATGGAGGAGCTGTTTGCCTCCTCTGACGATAGGATCCTCATACTCGTACTGCCTCTGCAGAGCCTCAGGAAGCCCTTTCACCAGAGCAGCAAGAGCGCTGCCTGTAAAACTCTACAACAAACAAACAAACAATCAGCCACAACACACACAAGCCAATGAACCCTGATGTGGTTGAATCCTGGACTCTGATCGGTCAGAAGGATCCTAGTTTGATTTCAATAAAACAGTACAGCTGGGGTGGTCAGATTGTCCATTTGAATGAAATCAACAGAGCGTACTGAACGTGAGGGTTAGTGTTTAGTGGACTGACCACAGAGCGGGCCTCTCCTTCGCTGTCCCCCAGCAGCCGGTTGATGTTTATGGACTGGCCGTATTCAGTAGTGAGGAGTTTGCGTAACCTCTGCAGGGCCCACATGCGATGTCCAGCCGCTGGTATACACACACACAGGAAAATAATTTACAGAGAACTCTAAAAGTAAGCTCAGTTTGATATTTTTCAGCTCCACCAACAGGAGTGTCCAGACGTACCAAGAGCGCTGAGCTGCGCACAGGCGGCGAGTGAAGCAGCCAGACGCGGCACGATGCTGCGGTTGGAAGCGAAGTTGAGACGGAAGTCCAGGAGGCAGGTGACCAAGTCCATAGAAGGGCAGGACAGGATACAGCGATCGGACAGGAGGTCTTTAGGACCTGGGGGCACGGTCAATAACACAATAAAATCAATATCCTGTGTGCTCACTGGCTGATGTTTAATAACAAATCCAAATCAAATAAGTGTGTGTGTGTGTGTGTGTGTGTGTGTGTGTGTGTATACCAGCTGCAGGCATGATGGGATAGACGGTGAACCTCCAGCCCCAGCCGTTCACTGACCCATCACTGGTGAACTTCCACTTCAGCTCATCTCCTGGAATCCTCAACTCACTGGACCAGTCTGACCACTCGCGCCCTAACACACACATTTTTAACTCCATAACCCTAACTTCTACATCTCAATCACACACAAACATAAGGAATGCGGACGTGTCACTTCCTGTTAAGTCACCTGATCGAACAGAAACGATCCGATTGGCTCCATCCATGACGGTCAGTGGGTCATGTCTCCTCTCTGTAGAACACTGACGATCAAACTCCACTCGCAGACCCTCGGCACCTGAAAAATCATTTCAGGAGTTTTAAAATAATAAAATCAATAATTAGAAAGAAAGAAAGAAAGGAGTGACAGAAAAAAAGAAAGAAAAAGAGCGACAGAAGAAAGAGCAAGTAAAACAGAAAGACAGGGCAAGCAAAAGAAAGAGCAAGTGAAAAAAGCAAAAAAGAAGGAGCGAAAGAAAGAGAGTGACCGAAGGAAAGAAAGAAAAAAAACAAAGCAAGCACGCGAAAGAAAGAAAAAAGAAAAAGAAGAGCGAGTGAGAGAAAGAGAAAGAGAGAGTGAAAGTCACCTGGGATCTTGACGGTTCCACTGGTGGAGGTGTCGTCAGTGTAGGGGTGACTGCTCTCCACCACCACAGGCTGAGAGGACAGACGGCCGCTCTGAGAATCCGTGGCCACGTCCTCCAGCTCCGTTACACACAGCTCCAGTAACATGTCAGCCACCTGAGTGTGTACACAAACACACACACACACACACACACACACACACACACACACACCCCTTTACACCACTGTGTCAGGTCATACACTCATGAAAGACGTGCAGTGCTCTAGAGAAGGGTAACCTGAGGGTAGGCGGTGCCCATGCCGGACAGCACAGCGGACAGCACTTCCTTTCCTTTCTCTCCTGAGCGCAGGTTCACAGCCAGCTTCAGCAGGTCAACCATCACCCTCGTGTCATCAGGAACCAGCAGACTGCTGAACTCGTCCAGGTACTGAGGCTCGGGTCCGGTAGCCTTGTTCTGGCTCTCAGAGTCCTGGTACAAGAGAGTCACAACACTTAGATCTTCATAAACAAAAAAAACAACAAAGCAGAGTCACAGTGAGCAGTGAGGAGGTGGAGAGGTCAACCTCTTTGGTCTTGGTCATGGTCTCGGCGATGATGCTGGCCGCTCCGGGGTCGTCCGTGACTGGGATGAAGGGGCGGGAGGAAGCGGCGGCTGCCGAGGGAGTCACGGCAGATGATGGAGTGATGGCATCTTCAGAGGATGTAACCTACAGAGGAAAAAAATAAAGATGCCCAATGAACCAATCAGAACAGCTCCATGTAACGAGATCACAGTTCCCGTTGAATAAAATCATCATCATGTAAACAATTCATCCATCCAAAACATCACCATGTGACCCACTGACCCAGTCCACATTTAGATTCAGACTCTGGTACTGGACTACACTTTAAAAATGATGATTAAGTAGATGAACGTGAAGCCCACCTCTCCCCTCTTGCTGTCCTGCCAGGGGTGTGGGCTGGTGCGCTCCTCAGAGGGGTCAGTGGTCACAGGAGGACCTTCAGCCTCTGAGGGGCTTGAGACGGACGAGCAGTCGGAGGGCGGGACTGGAGAGCTGGATGGGCATTCCACAGGCATCATGCAGGCAGGCATCAGAGCTCCCACTACAGCATCCCTACACACACACACACACACATAAAAATGCAAGCTAATGATTTCCTGATATTCACTTATCTGGCAACCCCCTGGTCTGGAGCGATACAGCACCTGGCATACATGATCTGCAGAGCCGAAAGCACGTGAGACAGAGCCTGCTGCTTGGCCAGATTCCCGTCCAGAGAGAGCAGGATTTTGGCCAGAGACGGCCTGCTGGGCTTCACACTGCTCTGTCCACTCAGCTTATTACTCAGCGAGGACGGGTCACTGTCTGATGGCACACCTGTACACACACACACACACACACACACACGCTCAGAATGATGGAATGGTGTTAAAGCTAAAACACAACACAAAACACTCAATAAAAGGTACCGACCCAGGTACGAGGCCCCGAGCGAGTCCCTGGCCGTCTGGAACAGAACTGGCTCATGAACAGATGGTGTGGTGACATCCACAGTGGTCCAGGCCACGCTGTGAGATGAGCCACATGCCACACGCGTGATCTTCTGACCCTCCAGACCCTGCACCAGCGTGGGCTTCCGGTTCACTGTGGTCGTCCCGTTACCCTGCTGCCCGTGGTCATTATCACCCCACGCGTACACCTGAACACAGCCACAGAGGAACATCAACACACAAGGAGAAGATAAAGAAGGTGAGAAAAGAGGAGAAGAGGAAGGAGTGTGTGCGTGTGTAGCATCGTGTTGTACCTGTCCCGTGTCTGTAACAGCCAGACAGTGCAGCGCTCCCACGGCCACGTGAACAATCTTCTTCCCCCTCAGCCCCTCCACCATCTGAGGCTTCCTCACGTGCACGTCTGTCCCGTGACCCAATCGGAAGTAATCGCCCTTTCCCCTGCACACAAGAGCGCCACATTAACACAAGCTGTGTGTGTGTGTGTGTGTGTGTGTGTGTGTGTAATGAATGTTTGTTTTGTAGTCAAGTGTACCATGTCCACACCACTCCTGATTTGGTGAGAGCGAGAGAGAACTGAGCTCCACACTCGATCTGACACACGCCCTGTCCGTTCAGACGCTCGATGTTCTGAGGGATGTTACAGCCCTCACTGCCTCCACGCCCCAGCTTCCCGAAATCCCCATCTCCCCATGAGAACACCAGACCTACACACACACACACACACACACACACACACATTTAGTACACATCTCTGAAGTAAAACACACTAGCACTTAAAAGCCTAAAAGGTTTTTACCTTCGTCTGTCAGAGCCAGAGTTTGTGCATCACGACTCCCACAAGCCACCTGGATGACCCGATGACCCAACAACACCTTCACCTGGACAACACAGAGTGTACATTAGCTTTACCATTGGTCAGGAGGTGTTGATTAATTTTCTAGAACAGCAGAACTGCAGGTTTGCGCTTGTTGTAATACAAAGCATTTCTATGGTGCATGATGGTGATAAAGATGAGGTTTTCTGTAGGGAGATGTTTAATACTCACACTGACCATAACATTATGACCACCTGCCTAATATTGTGTTGGTGCTGCCAAAACAGCCCTGACCCATCCTGCACTGTGTATTCTGACCCCTTTCTATCAGAACCAGCATTAACTTCTTCAGCAGTTTGATCAACAGTAGCTCGTCTGTTGGATCGGATCGCACCGGCCAGTCTTCACTCCCCACGTGCATCAATGAGCCTTGACCGCCCATGACCCTGTCGCGGTTCACCACTGTTCCTTCCTTGGACCACTTTTGATAGATACTGACCACTGCAGACCGGGAACACCCCACAAGAGCTGCAGTTTTGGAGATGCTCTGATCCAGTGGTCTAGCCATCACAATTTCGTCAAACCCGCTCAAATCCTTACACTTGTCCATTTTTCCTGCTTCTAACATCAACTTTGAGGACAAAATGTTGACTTGCTGCCTAATATATCCCACCCACTAACAGGTGCCATGATGAGGAGATACTCAATCAGTGGTCATAATGTTATGGCTTATCAGTGTATAGCCGGAATCTCCAGTGTCTGGTGGTATAACAGCAGAACCAACACCACAGCTCCGAATCAACCAGACGTTCTCAGTACTAATTATACTAACAAGCCACATCTGGATCAGAACCCGGTGCAGAACAATGATACACTGATAGTTCTTACCAGTTTGGGTCTGAGCTGCGTGGTGTTGTCTCCATGTCCCAGGCGTCCGTACTCCCCCAGACCCCAGCTGTACAGCTCTCCGCTGGAGGTGATGGCGGCGCTGTGCGAGCTCCCACAGGCGATGTCACGAATTCGCTTTGTCTTCAGGGCTTCAATCAGCCGAGGCTTATCGCAGTTCCTATACACAAACACACACACACACACACACACACAATCGTTTGTCATCATTACACACACACACACACATTTCAAGACTGTTATAAAAATGACAGGAACTTACATCCTACTGAAATGCCCCAGTTTACCATCATCTCCTTCACCCCAGGAGAAAACTTTCCCATCCACCGTTAAAGCCATGGCATGGCGTCCACCTAACGTGTGGAAAAAACAAACAAACCTTCATTATGTCATTTAAACAAGATGGAAACGTTCACACCATCACACTTATTAAAAACACTGAGAAAACGACACATCACGATTGCATCAGTGCTTTACAAATTTGCATATTCATATACCTGTGTTCCCATGACAACCAGGATTATCCCATGTGTCAAGGTTCAAAGGTACATTATATTGCCAAAAGTATTGGGACACCACTCCAAATCATTGAGTTCAGGTGTTGTGTTTCAGGGGTTGGACTTGGCCCCTCAGTTCCAGTGAAAGGAACTCTTAATGCTTCAGCTTCATACTCCATGTTTCAGTGACAGGATGAGATGAACACATTAACACACACCTGAATGAACAGCCACTTTCTTCACGACGTAGTTACTCAGAGCGGTGATTTGGCGAGGGATCGGGATGGTGCCGCTGCTCAGACCCAGACCCAACCTGCCGTTAGTGGCCTCTCCGCACGCGTACACCTTTCCCTCCGCAGTCACTACACACACACACACACACACACACACACCATATTAATTAAATAAACTAATATGTATTTATACAGCAATTACTACACACGTTGCGATATAACCATTATAAAACACCCCAATCTTCTGGAGTAAAATCGAATCAGGTAGATTCTCACCTGCGAACAGACTCTTGGAGCCTCCAGACACCTGCACCACGTTCAGAGCAGACAGCGTCTCGGAAAACGACGGGACTTTGATCTGGAAAAAAACAGGAAGTGGGAAGGTTCGATTTAAAATCATTTCAAATGTGACCTTATGCCGCAAAAGTTTTTGACATGACTGACCTTTGACCCTTTGAGCCCTCCCAGCTGGTCCTTGTCATTGAGACCCCACACAAACACTTTGGTTCTGATGGTAGCAGCAGACTCCATGCCTGAGGATCTCTTCCGGGCGAGACTGCAGAGAGAGAGAGAGAGAGAGAGAGAGAGAGAGAGAGAGAGAGAGAGAGAGAGAGAGATGATTAGTAACAGAACACTTATAACACAAAGAAGCAAAATGTGAAACACACACCTCCCCGTGGCTGCTTTATCATCTTCCTCTTCCTCGTTATCCGATGCTAAGAACGGTACGGTGGCCAGGTCTTCGTCCTCAGCACGGATACGACCCACGATGCTCAGCCCATGGATCTTACAGTCGATCCCTGAGCTTCGACACTGCTTTATAGCGATCTCTATGTGCCTGTGGTACTAAACACACACACACACACACACACACACACACACAAACGCATCAATAAACTGAAAAATATTTCACACACACACAGGTAGTGTGAGGTAACTAACCTCAGTGCAGTCGTTTAGTAGAGACACGGTGGTGTCTGTAGGGTTGATGTTGATGGTCTTCAGCTCGATCAGGTTGTTTAGGGAGCTTCCACCTAAACATCATGATTTCATCAAAATTAAAAAAAAGGAAAAAATATGAGGAATGTTATATTTAAGATGCATGTGATGATGTTTACCCGACACCACCACCAGGGAAGGCATGTAGCTGCTGTCTGCTGGATCGACCACCATCTTCAACCTGTGCACCAGAACATCAGGGAAGAGCTCCAACCTGATCCAGTGCTGCGGTCAGCAGAGAAAAGACTCCATCAAAAAATATAATCCATCAACTGATCAACTAACCCATCAATTAACCCATCAGCTAATCAACTAACCCATCAATTAACCCATCAACTAGCCAACCAAGCAGTGAAACAATTAAAGTGACAATCAACTACCCAATTAACCAACCAAACACTGACTAATAAATCAAAAAATCAATCAACCAAACCAGACATCCACTTAACCAGTTAACTAAACAACCCAATAACCTGGTCAACCAGTCAATTAACCAAACTAACCAACCACATATACATATAATTATCACCTAATTAAATGATAATATCTTATCCACTGGACTACACAGAATATTCAACTCATTTCCAAAGTGATTAAAAAGTATTGGCATTTATTAAGGACACTGACTCCAAAGCATCTCAGTTTGTGAATGCTATAAACTCTGAACCCTCTGCGCAGGCAGACGGACCTTGCCCTGAGAGCCAGACGACTGCCAGCACTGATCTCCACAGTCGATGAGACGGGACGCCTGGTTAATGGACGAAGACACGGTCAGGTTCCTCACAGCTCTGGACCAATCGTCTATCAGCATTCCCCTCTGGCTGCTGTGGTGTCTCTTCAGCTGCTTCCCCGAGCGGCCACTGAACGCCGGAGACTGACCTGAATGACAACACACACACACAAACAAATGAGTAAACATAAGAATAAATTAAATCGCTAAGTAAATAAACAAAAACAATCACAATCCAAGAGTGGTTCTTTACCACAATCAGAGTATCAGAACTGGACAGTCCATGTATTGTGAAAATGGGCATTTTTTTTTTTTTATTTGAAACAATTCCATCATGATGTGGACTGACCTGGTTCGTTAATCCGTCCAAACGAGTGTCTGGGGCTGTGTTTACGGGTTTTGAAGCAGCTTTCACAGAAATCGAAGTCGTCGCAGCTCCGGCACTTGAACCTGGGGCCGTTAATGGGGAACATCTGACATCCGTCACACCTGAAACAGAAAAAATAAATAAATAAACCCATGACGTGAAACGAAATCCAGCTGGAAATCCAGGCGATCCAGGACACGAGCAGGTACCTGACTCCGGGATGGACACTCGGCACCAGCTCCATCTCAGACAGAAGCCCGGTCCAGTGGGACTGCTGAGGGAAATCCACGATCACATCTTTTCCATTGGCGCTGAAAGCTTTAAAAAAAAACAAAAAAAAACAAACAAGCAAACTGCAATCAGAACAGCAAACGTTAGGTGTGTGTACACCAGTGTGTGAACCCGAGTCTTACCCTTGACCGCACCCACACTCCTGTGTGTCACGGACCCCCACTTGTACTTAGGCGTGGTGACGGACTGCTTCACTCGCACCTTATCTCCGATCTTAATGTGAGACGGAGAGCTCTGAGGAGGAAACCCTGACAACAAAAGAAACCCTTTTCAGCACCTTCAGGTCACTTTATATTTCGGATGTAGTGAGATATTGTGGTGGTGAATAAATCAGTACCCAGTAGTTCGGTGTGGATGTAACGGACCCAGTAGGTTCCTCCTTTCTGCTGCCAGTCACACTGGACGTTCAGGTCGTGTAAACCGTCTCTGTCCAGCTTGATCACTTTCCCTACATCTCCCTCGTACACCTCTTCATACGTCCTGCAACACTTGACCATCATTCCCACCTACACACACACACACACACACACACACACACACACACACACACACACACACACACACACACACACACACAGTTTTATTTCTCTTATACTACAGCAGAATGGCAGTAATTAGTAAATTTTAGTAAAATAACTCCTGGAAATATTTTAAACACTAAACTGAAACCACAAGATTTGCTGCTTTTCTTTGTAATAGTGACTGAGGCGTACCAAGCTTAACCACGCCCCCAAAACTCCATATAAGGTAAAGCTTACAGAGAGCTAGAGTGGAAAACTGTAAAAAGGGAATACTCTGAAAATGTTGAATACATTATCTCTTTTTTTTTTTTTAGGTGAAACACTATTCAAAAATCTATCCATCTAACCATCTATCAATCCATCCCTCTATCCATCTATCAATCCATCCATCAACTCACGAATCCATCCATCTTTCCATCAATCTATCCATCCATCCTTCCATCTATGTATCAATCCATCAATCTATCTTTCCATCCATCAATCCATCCATCTATCTATCTATGAATCCAACCATCCATCTTTCAATCCATCCATCCATCCATCCATCTTTCGATCTATCAATCCATCCATCCATCTACTCATCAATCCTTTATTTTTTGTGTATCAGTCTGTATTTCTATCCTCTTTTTGTTGAAGTGTTTATACAGTTCAGTGTTGTCCCCATGTGTATATACACATTATAAAATAAACACCACTACTTTTCCAGTAACACAGCTCAGCCACTCAGCTCCCTCTCTCTCTCACACACTCCTCACCTGAATGTTCTCTCTCACGTACACGGCGTAATCATCATTGCTTTGAAAATCCGATCTCTTCTTGAATGTCTGACTCTCTGTGACCACCACACCAGGAGGCTGGAAACACAGACAGATCAATGACACACAGACCAGAAGTATGAAGACAAAACTACACACACATACACTCAGACCCCCCCCCCTCTCTCACACACACACACACACACACACTCAAAAACTCTCATTCTCTTTCACACACGCACCACAGAGAAAGCAGCTTCAGGCTCCTCCAGTTCCTCCAGCACCTCTTCCTCAGAGTACTCGTCAGACACCGTGTCTGCATCGGACAGCTCGGTGACGTGCACATCAGGGTGATCCAACAACCAGCCCACCAGTGCCTCCACACCTGACCCCACACACACACACTTGATTAAATGAGGTTGGAGCATTTTTCCAGCACACAGTCTGTTATATTAGGAATAAACTACATGTCATGCTGTTACAGGAAAATAATCAGCAGTAACTCCGCTTCATCATGCCACCCAGTCACAGAACCTTTGCTACCATTACCATAGAAACCATACTGCTGTTATAGATAGCCTCTGAGGCGGTACCTGGGACGTCAGAGGAGCCGCCTGTGGATCCTGACAACGACTTGAGAGCGAACTCAATGTTTTTCCTCTGGAAACCCATCTCCATGAGCTGCAGGACGATGGGAGCGGGAGGAACAGGAGAGCTCTTGTGCTTCTTCTGTTTGGGAGGACGGACATGCTGGACGGTGAGCGGCGTTGTGGCCTCGCTCGAGCTGCTGTCCTCGAACAGCGGAGACGACGGGTGAGTGGACTCCACGGCCAGGAACTGACACACAGCCAGAGCGGCCGCCTGTGCACGCAAAACAAACACACTCAGTGTATACACTATATATAGTACAGGAAACACTCTGAGGCTGGACATGGCACTGACCTCCAGCTCCTGACGGTCAAAGATGGCTTTAATGGGCGAGGGCTGAGTGGCAGCAGAGAGGAGCTGCTGGAGCAGGATGAGGGGAGGGAGAGGACCTTCCGGAGATAAATCACCAACATCTGGAGAGGACATACCCTGCTCCTCTACATACACACACACACACACACACACACACACACACACACACCCACACCAAATGAACAATTAACATCTATTTATATCACAAAAAAAATTTTAAAAAAAAGAGAGAGAAGAGAGGACGTAGAGAGAGAGAGAGGAGGAGTGTGGTACCGGTGGGGGCGGGGCTGGACTCCAGCACAGCAGGCTGAGACAGGATCTGTCGGAGTTTGTCCTGATGTAGAAGTAGAGCTCGAGCTGCCTTCAGGATGTAGAGCCGCAACTGCTGACAGCGCAGCAAGTGAACGTCCACCTGATCTGCTGCAGGACCGCATCATCATCACTATCATCATCACTATCACCATCATCATCATCATGACAAAGAACAAAAAGAAAATGTCTGTGCATGCACAGCTGTGTGTGTGATCAGTACCTGCCAGTCCTCTGCTGAGGGATTTCTTCATGCGCTGTTTCTCAAGTTTGCTGCCCGCCAGGTTGACCAGTTGAGCCCAGACAACGAGCATGGGCTCTGTGAAGGGCAGGTTCTGAACGCTGAACGGAATCACGGGCAACTGACACGAGGAACACAACATAACATCATTAATCTAAAAAGTTCTCACATTAAAAATCAACCCAACCACCGCGAGACCTCCTGGGTCTCAGTGCCCGTCCGGGGTGACCTGTCCCACCGCTTCACTTTAATTCATCACCATGGTAACGTGATTAATGACCATATCACAGATGATGCCCCTAACTGTTCTGTTTATTTTTTTTCTTTCTTCCAAATAAATTAATACCTTACTTAGCCACTTTAAAATAAATAAAATAAAACACTTTTTTATAATAAAATATGTACAATACATAAAATATCAATATTTCATATATACACACACACACATTATATATATATATATATATATAAAAACAACATTACACACACACACACACACTATATTAAAAATATATATAACTTGAACAATAAAAAAAAATACACAATATATAATATTTAAAACAATTATAGAAAATAAAATTTATATTTTGTAAATTAAATTCTTAGAATAAGTCTACTCTGTTTTTTCTCAAAAAAAAAAAAAAAGTTTTAAAGTGTTTCAATTTTTATTAAATAATTATAAAATGTAGACATTTTTTCTAATTAAGATAGAGAACTCATTTAGGTATTTAGATATGAATCATTTGTCTGGATGTATTGATGTTTTTAATAGTATTTAAATATTTTTAAATAAAAACAAATAACCTGCAGAGGGAATACAGAGAGTGAACGAGAACAAGGAATGAGAGCCAATAAGAAAAGATGGCACAAACTGCTGACCAATCAGATTTAAGATTGGTGCTGTGTCTAAACTAAAGCTAAATGAAAATATATAAAAAATAAAATGAATTAAAAATTAAAACCAAATCGTAAGGAGTGAAAAAGTTATATTGAACAGAAATTGTAACGAATTAATTAAAAAGCTAGCTTATATTTTATTGACTGAAACGTGACCTAAGCTGAAATAAAAGACTAAAAGACTGGGTACCGGTTTAAGCTGGCTCAGCAGACACACTCGGCATGTCCTCATTTCATAAAACTGGACCGTGATGCGTCCTTTGGGTGTGATGCGCGTGACTGTGCCTTCTCCGTACTCCTCATGGACCACCTGACCCCCTAATCGCAGCCGTCCATCGATCCCGCCGATCACGGCCAGCACGGCCATCAGGCTACCCACCACCGGGGCGTCTGCGCTGGGTAAATACTCCTCCAGCAGGACCTGTTACACAACAAGACTTCAGTCAACAGGTACTGGGTTTGTCATTTTTTTAAAAAAATTAAAACTATGACGTGATCCTACCACTTCGGACACTCGTCCCGCCATCACGTCTCCGATCGCACTGAGCTGGGAGTTAATGTATTCGTTAATGAGGCCGTTCCATTGGTGGAGAGAGTGCAGGGTACGCAGGACGGCCACGATCTCCTCGGCCAGCGTGCTGCTGTGTGTGGCTGTCAAAGACACCTGTGGGCGGGACTTCCTCCTGCGCAGGGAACCTTCTGTGGATCAAAAAATGTTTAGCACATTTTCTTTTTACAAATCACTTGCTTGCATGCGTGCGTGTGTATGAGGTTCTGAGGAATGCTAGATAACAGATGCTAACTATATATTTGTCTAATGTCATTCACAGTCATTCAAACCAAAGGTCAAGAGAAACAGGTCAGGTCATATCAACGAGCTCAAATCCTTCCACATTCATTCCTCATCCTAAACATCTTCTGTTTCTATTTCTACACAAGTGTGTAAGAGTGAGGGAAGTGGTGAGGCGTGCTCTACCTCTGAGCAGGGGCAGGTCTGAGGAGCAGGTGCTCAGGAGGCTTCCCAGGAAGCCAAACAACTTCTCCACAAGGAACTTCATATCCTGAGAGCGCTCAGTTTTATCCCAGGATGGCAGAACCGCCTGCAGCAAGCGCAGAGCCAGGATCTGAAGACAGGATGAGGATCATTTAGTCAGAACACAGACCAGGAACTGGATATCTGAGACATCGTAACATCACCATAGCAACCCTAGCGATGCTTGTCTGGGTAGAAATAAAAGTAATTAAGAGTGTGGTGTATAAACCTGTCTCTGTAGCGTAACGGCGGTGAACGATTGATGTCCTTCAACTATCCGTATGAGCAGGGTGATCCAGGCCGAGGAGCTCAGCGTGCTGCACATCTGCGGCATCAAAGCTATGCTGCGGATAAACCCCAGAGTGCACCAGCTCCTATGCTGCTCACGGGACACCAGCCTGTGTAACGGGCAGCCTAACACACACACACACACACACACACACATCAGGAAAACCAACACAACTGCGTGGACTGCTTATCTAGAAGTTCAGCGGGGAGTTAAGTTACCGGTCTGGTCGTTGGTTCCACTCTCCACCAACATGCGCAGGAGACCACACAGAGTCCTGACTGCTTCCACCTGCATCACCTCAGCATGGATCCCAGAGGACAGCGCTAGAGTTTTCAGAACATTCACTGTGCTGCTCAGCATGACGGCCGTCGGGTGAGTGCTCTTCTCCATCACCTCACCTTCTGAGAAACAGTTTGTGGACCATGCACAAGATGGTGATTTATACACATACATACATAATACATTTATATATATATATATATAAAAAATGTTAGTTGTTTCACAAATAATGTGGCTAAGGTAGAAACTGAAGAAAGAATGTGTGTGTGTGTGTGTTCTTTGTCAGTGTACTCTTGTTAGCCAAGTAGAGCACACTGATGGATTTCAATTCATGTAAATAAACTCTACACATTCTCTGTGAGAAGAAAAATAACTGAGGGGGCGGAGCTTCCAAAGAGTCAGTTCATAGGGGCGAGTTCAAAACACCTACACAATGGTCAATCGTTCCCGATTCAGATAATTGGAAGACTGGTGTTTTACTGCTAGTCAGAGCAGCACCCTTATGTTCTTAGGTGTGTACCAAGACCAGGAAGTGAAAGGAAGCGCTCACCGATGTCGTCCTCCGTGTCCGAGTCCTCTGTGGGCGGCTGCGTGGTAGGAGGAGGCTCGGCCAGCTTCAGATCGTATTTGCCTTCTTTGCCCATCCTGTAGGAGTTTGTGCTGCCAGTGTCCCACTGCACACGGATCCAGCCGTCTTCCCCGAGTTCACCGATCACGCGGCCCAGACCCGGAGGAGGGCCGTCCTACGGCGCAACCGAACACACACCCAGGTGATGCAGTACTCCATCAAACACCTACTTAAAATATTTTTCCAGCTCAACATTAATCACATACCTGATCACCCCACTTCCAGTCCTGTCCTCTCATCACTCTGGTGCCAATCTTCATCATGGCGGCGAGTTCAGGGCCGGAGGCGGGGAGAGGGGCAGGGGCGGTCTCCTTCCTCGACTCCTCCAGCACCGTAGCTGATCCTCCATGAGCGCCCGACGCCAGCTCCTCCTCGTTGCTGTCTGAACTGGGGCCTGTGTAGGAGAAGAAACAGCTCATTCCAAAAGGACTTTATCTAAATTTAGCAAGTTCTCAAAAATGTGTCGTGTGTGTGACCAATCAGTACATTCTGTACTGTAAGCTCCACCCCTGAAAGATCCCAAAGCAGGAATTAAATATTATTCCTAAAACAAGTCATGCGAAAATATTTACCTAGAACCTTGTCTAAGGGTTGCACTAAAGAAATATGCCACACAAGTGTACAAAGTGGAAGTGTAGACATCTACATTAGATATTATTAAATGTTTTATTTGGGTTTTCCTGCTAAGTTCCTGAAAAGGTTCCTGCATCCAAAGCGTGCTGTTTAGCGATTAGAACTGAAGAGTAAATTAAAGTTCCACTGACCGATGAGGCGGAGAACGCTCTGAGTGAGAGCCAGGGTTCCTGAGTTCAGCAGCAGGCTCAGACTGTTGGCTCCGTGTTTCAGAGTCAGCATGTGCAGCATGGCCAGGAGGAACCGTGCCTGAGGAATGGTGCCCAGGCTGGGACCTGCTGGGTTCTCGTTGGTGATGTTCTGCAGAGGAACAGGCTGCACTCCTGCACACCAGAAACAGATCACGTCAGATTTCTAATGGTCAGTGAGCTGTACCGGTCTTTAACAAGACGTTTTTACGTGATGACGTACCCAGTTCTTTAAATCTGACGCTGGCCTCCAGCAGGATGTTGCGGATGTTCTGGATGGCCCACGTGTACAGCTTCCCGAAGGTCACCTCCAGAAGCATGCGGTTGAAGGGAGGAATGAGATCCACGTCCTTCAGACAGTCACTCAGAGGCTCTCTAGAACAGAAACACATTCAAAGTAAACATCACATCTACGGAACCCACTCCAACTGGAGGAATATTCATGTGTAAAGGATGAGTAGTCTGGAATAAAATAATCATGTCCTTACAGAAAGCCTCACAAAACCTCATAAAACATTCAACGCTGCTGTTATTGAAAATATAGTCAACACCTTCTGACCAATCAGAATCGACGAAAAGAAGAACATAACACGCAAAGACCTGAATATTTACCCAACGTCATGACCCTCCGGGACGACCCTCTGCCACCCGCTCAGCATGGCGTACTGTACAGAGGGCAGCAGGAAGGTTTTGGATGCTAGCTTCAGCATGGTGTCGATCCCCTCCAGCCTCACCTCTGCCCTCTCCAGCTGTGGACACAAGATTCATCACGTGGGTCACAGTTGTGACTCATTTACGTGATCTAAACTCCGCCCATCATGTGAATATGCAAATTGGGAAATGCCCCCAAAGTCCACATATTCACCACCTTGTCAGTATCAGAGCATTGTTTATTATTATTATTATTATTATCATCATCATCATCATCATCATCATCCTAAACCTGTGAAAAATGCCAACCATAATGATTTGGTTAATCGAGCCAGCTCGAGACGTTCTGTGGATAAATGTTTCCTTTAATAATTTGTATATCAGTCAGCCATACAAGTTCCTGTGTACGAGCAGTTACTATGGAAACCATGACCTTAATCCGAGTGCATTAACATAAACATTAATAAGATATACAGAAATGTTGGAAGTTTATTCCAACTCTCTCTGTACCTGCTTGAGAAGGCACTTCCTCATCTTCTCCACGTCGAGAGGCTCCTCCTTGAGAGCGAACTCCACGATGGTGCCCATGAGGCTGGACTGAGAGCAGGAGCCGTGGACACTGTGCTTCAGCCAGCGGTACTTCTGAACGTTCACCACCGTGTTCAGCAGAGGCTGCCACTTATCCTGAAACAGAGGAATGTATGAGGTAAAGCTATGAGCACTTATCTATATGATTACAGAGAGAACAGATCAAACACTGGTCATCTGGGGAAAACGCTCAGAGGAACATGACTGGCAGTGAATGGGAGGATCACCTTGGGCAATTTGACCGTTTGTTTCTTGTCCACAGGTGTGGGATTGACAGGAAGCGGAGGCTCCTCCTCATTGGTCCCTTCTCTCTCCTGTTTACACTCCTCTACGTCCGCAGACTCTGATTTCTTAGGCACTGTAGAGAGATGATAATTAACACTTCAAGTGCAGCAGTGTTTATTTAAGCCTCTGTCATATGACTGTACACGTTAGCGCTCACCTCTCTTCTTCCTGCGTTCTCTGATCAGTTTCCGAGTGATCATCTTCCAGCGAGGCTGTGAGCTCAACAGCTTTAGCTTGCACACGATGGACAGGTCGTTACTCACAGCTGGCCTCAGCTCATTGAAGAGGAAACGCAGCCTCTCGATGACCGGAGCACACACCTCCTTATACGAGCGGCCCTGCTCCTGATGGGTCTGAGGTGAGGGGGTAAAACACAGGCTCAGAAATGATTAGGGGGAAACACAAAGTGCAGTATACACATGTTCAACCCTGTCTATTACACATTACTGCTGTTTATTATACAATATGGCTGCTTTTTACACATCACTACACTTTACTACACTGTATTATACATTACTGTTGTTTACACTTCATTTCATGCTACTGCCATTTATTACACTTTATTACACCTTACTGCTGTTTATTAGACAACAGCGCTGCTTACTTCACTTAATTTCACTTTACTGCCATTTATTTCACCTTACTGCCTTTTTACACATTGCTGCTGTTTATGCTGCTTCATATCACTTCCCTGCCATTTATTACACTGTATCACCAGACCGCTGTTTATTACACAACACCGCTAGTTATTACAAGTTCCTGTTTATTACAGCTTATTACGAATGAATGCTTTTAGTTTATTAGACTGTACTGTTTTTGTACTATAGTTGTTCACTATTTATTACCGTTTTCTGCTGTTTATTACTGAATTTCTGATTTATTGCTGTTTACTGCCATTCCTAACTGATTACTGCTTTTTACTGCAGTTTACTGAACTTCGTTACTATTTACACCTGTTTATTACCATGTATTACACTTTACTCCTTTTTACTCCCATTCAGTTCTGTTTATTGTTTATTCCTTGTCAGTACTGTTTACTGTGAGGTTTATGCTTTTTTTTTATGAACATTTCCTGATGATCCTTTAGAACAGGAAGAGAAAACTCACCACTGAACTAACTCACCACTAAAGAGGTGTGAACTAATTAACTTATTAATGAACTAATGAATGATCTTAATTATAAAATAAAACCTTACTTTGATTAACGAGCATTTGGCCTGGTAGACCATCCGACAGACATCAATCACAGATTTAGGGAGGGACCTCTGCTTCCCCTGGTCCACAGCCAAGGCACATTGATTGACGAGTGAGAGGGCCACGTGACCTTTGGCACAAACAGGAACAATCATCAGATTAAAAAAAAACAACAAAAAAAACAATGAGCAGCACGTACAACAACGGCTTTGTGTGTGCGTCTGATGTGGTTGCTAGGTTACCAAGGTCCTGGTGTTTGAGAAGGCAGCAGAGTAGGAGGCGACCCACTTCCTCCACAGGGTGTTCCGGTGGAAAGGTGATGGGAGTGATGAGGTGATACTGCTTACAGCAGCGCTCGATTTGGCATAAAAAGTCCTGAAGTACAAACAGGAGAAGTTAACAAGTGCACAAAGTTTAACTCCGCTCTAAAAGGTATGAAGTTAACTATAGCACTTTTTGGTCAGGATTAGTTGTTAGTTGTGGAAGTAGAGTGATCTATTTATTGGAAGAACCACCAAGAGGGCACTTCATTACATATGCTCTACCCTAGGGGGAAGCCTAGACAGCACTTTATTGCATCAATAGTAAGGGCAATACAGAGAAAACATCATGTTTTTCTATTGTAGAAACAGCCTAAAGGGCACCAACACGTCATCTACCTCGAGGGCACCTTAGAAGACGCCACCACGTTTCATCTACCTCAAGGGCACCTTAGAAGACGCCACCACGTTTCATCTACCTCGAGGGCACCTTAGAAGGCCCAACCACGTTTCATCTGCCTCGAGGGCACCTCAGAAGACGCCACCACGTTTCATCTACCTCGAGGGCACCTTAGAAGACGCCACCATGTTTCATCTACCTCAAGGGGACATTATTCTGTTTTCTCTACCTTATGAGTACACTAAAAAATAATTCACAACATTTACTCAAAAATGGGGACATCCAACCAGGTGCCATTCCTAGGTGTGTGTGTGTGTGTGTGTGTACCTTCACAGTGTGGTCCTGTGTAGTGTTGTCAACGATGGCCTGCAGGAAAGGCTGGGCGTGGTCACTGAGTGTGATTCTGCGGGAGTACAGCTTGGCTTTATCAGGTGTCGTGGTCCCTGGAGAGCTGCAGTGGTCCTCGTCCTTCTCCTCGTTATAGTTATAGTGGATCTGACTGGTCTGAAGACCTCCGCAGAAGATGGATGACTGAAGCCATTCTGAAACACAAACATCAAACCTAATGAGTCCTGCTTATTCAGAACCACACCCACATGAAAGAAACTGGGCCTGGAGACGCCACAAAAACTCACTGGCACATTCTATCTCCATGCGTGACAGAGGCGTGCTCAGGGCCAGGTAAGAAGCGTGAAGCCCCAGGAGTAAGCCAAGGTTCCTCTCCGTGTCCATCAGAGGGGATGACAGGCTGCTCAGGTCCGGGGTCGTCACCGTCTCCTGGTTGGGCTAGATGCAGGAAGGAGGAGTCAAGTCATGTTTTACACCACTCTAAATAAATAAATAAATCTGGACATGACTGGACTTTACCTCCATGTACTGGCCGACACAGAAGGCCTGCATGGACTCTCGCGTGTCCTCAAACTGTAGGGCAGCTTCCAAAGCCACCACAGGATCCTCACCAGCAAACTGAGCTACACAGGAGAAGAAAAGACAACAATCATGCAACGAATGAGGTATGAGCCAATTAAAAAAATATTAAATCATGATATCCATGTGGATTTAACCATAAATATGTTTTTAGAAAGTGATTTTGACCAATTCCTAAAAGGAGTATGGGATTTCATTAGAAAATCAATCTTTGTGTTGACATCACCAAATCCAAGAGCCAATCAGACTCCAGTATGCAAATGAAATCCATGCTGATTTACAACAGGGGAGCGTTCCTGAATTTTTCATACCAAGAATGGTGTTCCCAGTAAGAGACTGTGCTTGGAAGTCTTTGATATCGTAGACTTTCCCATCGATAACGGTCCAGAATCCGCCGTCTTTGTTATGGTTCTCCAGGTCGGCTTTGCGTATCAGCGACACCTCTTCGTTGTTCTTCGTGCTCGGTCCTGTGAAGAACGACCCTGTGAACAAAGACGCATTGAAAACGTTTACAGATCAGTCTCGTTATTCCTGAAGGAGTTGCACTGGAGCATCTCGGCGTACCCATGAGGCCAGGCCAGGCCAGGTCTTCGTTGTCGTCTCGCTCATGGCCGGGCGCGAGGTGGTTAAAGCGGTCCAGATGCTCGAGCAGTCCAGCCAACAGAGGGATGGAGCCGGTGTCCTGCATCAGACCTGAATCCAGAGTCAGCAGCAGAATGATGGACACCACCAACTCAGGGAGAAGGACACCTGCAGCAGGAGTGACCGAGCAACACACACACACACACACACACTGCAGTCATTCAGTGTACCAACTACTCAGACCTCAGGAATAAACCCCCAGAAGAAAGTATGCTGTGGTGAGATTATGAGATCCTCCCTCACCTGTAAGATCTCCCTCGATGACATGGGACACTTCTGCGAAGTGACGGTGACTGTTGAAGGCGATGCTGGTGGCCACGGGGAGGATGTCTCCGATGTGTGTGCACAGCAATGCAATGTACTTCTTCAAGAGAGAGCCCACTCCCAATATCTCAGACTGGGTCAGAGCTGAGAGAGAGAGAGAGAGAGAGAGAGAGAGAGAGAGAGAGAGAGAGAGAGAGAGAGAGAGAGAGAAATAGTAAGAAACTTTATTGATCCTGGGGGAAATTGCAGGAAACAAGCAGCTCTGATTAAAAAACAAATAATGACACGTGTGTGTGTGTGTGTGTGTGTATGTGTGTGTGCTCCAACACTCACTGTAATCTCCGACTCCGGTGGTGCCATTCACTCCCACATACAGTTTACAGATGAGAAGTCTCTGGAAGCGCAGCAGCAGGTCTAGCGAAGCAGAGCGCTCTTTACTCACCTGCTCTGCGTCCTGACAGTGTGAAATACGTCGAGCCACATCCTTCAGTCGTGCTATCGTCTGTGACGCCATGTTCCTGCATCAAAGAGATGAGAAGAGAGCGTGAAAGCCTTACCTGATCAGCTCCGGGTGTGAATGGCACAGGTGTGTAGGGGTGTACCTGAGTAGCTGCTGCACCAGCTGGACCAGAGGTAAACTCTGCTTACTGGCCGACTCGTAGATGCCGGTGTTGATGAGGTCTTTATCGAGGGTGGTGCGACAGCGGTGCAGGGTGGAGGCGTTGGCCTCCTGCTCATCAATCTCCTTCTCCTTCTGTGCCTCCTTCTTAGCCTCGATGTCCTGAGCGAACACAGCTCATTGTAAACATTTGGGTATATATACACACACAATATATACATCTATTTAAACATAACATTAACATCAGTCCTGCTGATCAGAATAAAGCAAATAAATGACCATCAAACTCTAAATCTGTCCATTACTCCATGTTGTCAGTTGTGGGTTCAGACTGCCGAGATGCTGAAGCCGTCTCTCCCTCACGTTCTCACACACACACACACACACACACACACACACCTGAATCTCAGCTGTGATGGCGGCGTTCAGAGCAGACTCCAACCCTCCGTCTGCCATCAAACTGCTGACCAGCAGGTCAATCATAAACCTTCGGCCTGGACTCACACTCATCTCGTGGCTGGATGCTGAAACACACACTCAGACACATGAATTTGTCATGACTGATGTAATACTTATACACTACACATTCTGAGGGAGTGTGTGGTGGGGAGGTTGACCAGGTCCTGAGACTGACCTGCGTTGGGTAGCAGTGAAGACAAGGCTCTGGCTCGTTCCTCAGCAGTAGGTAATAGCACTGACCAGCCACTCTGGAGCACGGCCTGAGCGGCCGCCTGCACCGTGTTCAACACCCCGGCGTTGCTGGCCAGCGTCACCACCGTCTGCTTGAGGCTGTTAAGCAGACTGCTGCCCAGGCCCAGCCCCAGCTCCTCAGGGTCCACCTGATTACTGATAGCAGAGTGAAGCTGCACAAAGACAAAAAGAGGGCATTTAACCAGCTGTACACAACTAAATGACCACATAAAACCACTAGGTTAACAGTACACACCTGCAGTCGGAGCAGATTGAGAGTGGACACCACCATACACTCCTTCTCCTGAGATGGAGGCCAGTCTGAGCTGCCGTCCATCCCCTCGCTGATCTGACGCAGCAGCAGGTCCAGCTGCTCGAATGTCATCGGGCAAACATCCACCACGAAGGGCACACGCAAGCCCACTGACCACTCAGAGCACGACGACCACGCAAAACTCTGTTAAACCCGAGACAGGAGAGCTGGATCGGACATGCATCTCGACTCAGCATAATTCTGAGGCTGTTTCTATTTTTCAACACATTCTGATTCTTTATTAAATGCAAAATTAAAATAAGTTTCATTAAATTGTTCTACACTAGTCAAACAATAACATTCTGATCAGATACAGCATCATGTCAGCTTTCCAGAGGAGATCTGAATATTTGAGGACCAGTACCTGTGCTGGACCACAGGCAATGCCCACAATGTGTTTGGAGTTGAGTCCTGGTAGAGCTTTAGGCTGCTTCTTGTTAGAGAAAAGCGTGTCAAAGTGCTGGAGTTTATCGTTACTGCCCCAGCTGTGCACCTCACCATCCTCAGTGAGTGCCAGGCAGTGTGTGGAGCCCACGGCTATATCCACCACCTTTTTACCTGAGGAGAGCACAACACACACACATTATCAGCTTTACCATTTATCTTATATGTATGTGTATAGAAAATACGAGCTTTGGGTAAAGCCTGACCTTGCAGACTGTCCAGCAGTTTTGGGTAGCGGACATGTTCGTCTGTGCCGTGACCCAGTCTCTGGTTGTCTCCTTTCCCCCAGGTGTAAACCTGTCCGTCTTTAGTGAGAGCCACCGAGAACTGACTTCCACAGCACACCTTCACTATGTCCAGATCCTGCAGCTTCTCCACCAGCTTCGGGCTCTTACAGCCGTCACTGCCTCCCCGACCCAGCTTCCCGTAATCTCCGTCACCCCAAGACCAGACCTGACCTGCAGAGGGGGAGAGAGAGAGAGAGAGAGAGAGAGAGAGAGAGAGAGAGAGAGAGAGAGAGAGGATAAAAATTAAACATTGGTATACAAACCTGGTCAAGTATGACATAAATAAATACATGAATTTAAATTAAATATAATGAAATAAAATAGATAAATACAATCAAGTAACGTAAAGTAATTGCAAAAAAGGTTAATTAAACAAATTTATATTTTATTAAATATCAAGAAGTAATACCATCACGGCAAACAAATTAAAAAAAAGTTACCATTCACATAGATAAAAGGTCTACTGATTAATTAATCAATCAAATAATTAAAATAAATGTAATACAATAAAATATATTTAACAAATACAAATGCATTAATAAATATAAAAGTATTGATTTTTTAATCAAAGAATTGAAAATTATTTTTAAATAATCTAAACATTACAATATGAATACAATATATAACTGAATATAATATTGTATATAAATAGTTATTTATAAATAATCTTAGCACATTCAAAATTTAAAAAGAAAAAAAAGAAAAAAAGAAAAAGAATTCTATTTATTGGTTCATACCGTTCTCTGTGACTGCAAGCGTCTGTGCGTCTCCACTGCCACAGGCCACATCAAGGACCTTTAGCCCCTTCAGAGCAGTCACCAGCATGGGCGTGGTCTGGTCCTCACTAGAGCCTGCAACACACACACACACACACACACACACACACACACACACACACACACACACACACACACACACACACACACACACACACACACACACACACACACACACACACACACACACACACACACACACACACACACACACACACACACACACACACACACACACACACACACACGGTTAATTCTGAGAGGTCAGGATAAACCTGAGCGTTATGTTAAGAGTTTCACATCATGAGAGAGACTTTACCGTGTCCCAGTCGGCCATAGTTCCCTCTGCCCCACGTGTACAGAGCTCCGTCTGCGGTGATGGCGGCACTATAGGTACTGCCACAGGCGATGTGCACCACGTGCTTCCCGGGCTGCTTCCCAGAGAACGCAGCGATCATCGTCGGTTCTTCCAAATACCTGCAGAACCAAAACATACACCATTAACCAAGAGTCAGAATTCATGTTTGTATGATCTCAAAAATTCAGTTTTTAATTTTTATATGTTTATTGAATTACCCCAATTCAATAAAAATATTAAAATTACCCTTACCAACAAAACCCTAGAGCAGCGCTCATGCTGTCCATTAATTCCAATAAGAATTACAGGTGTTGTTAAAATTATATATATATATATATATATATATATATATATATATATATATATATATATAAAAAATACAAAAAAAAACAATAAAATAAAATATAAAAAAAACATAATAAAATAAATTAAATGGGGGGGGGGTAAAAAAAACAATCAACTATAATCAATAATAATTATCTAAAATGATCAACAATCAATGAAAGGTTTTCAAGGAAAGTTTTTTCCCCCGTTCCTCTTAGTACCTAATATTTTCAAGGTAGAGACGTTTTTTCAACAACTCAAGTTTTTAATATTTCAATTCACATATTTAATTAAAAAAAAAAAAAAAAAAGCACTCCAGCCCAGTAGGAAGTGTTGTGATTTATTATTATTATTATTTTTGTGTCAAATGATTAAGGAACATCATTAAGAGCTGCGTATAGAGGATTCGAAAGCAGTACACAAAAGCAGCAATCCTAATTCTACACATAACACTACAATAATAACAAAAACATATTTCTCCATGATTAGATACACGATGAAGGATGCGTTTGCTCTTGCTCACTCGTGATGTAAGCGTGCCTGATCATTTGGGTCATGATGTCCTTGTTGGTGTTTCTGTTTTTCTATTTTTTATCTAATTGTTGCTATGGTCTACAGTGTGTCCAAAAGCCAGATGTGTCTAACCCCTGTTTAGACTACAGAGCATCCTTACACATACATGTAATAATCTCCATCATCATACCCTGGCTCTCAGCCTGCTGCTTCCGATGAAACACCAGTATTTATTATGGACATTCAGAAAGATTTACAGCACAGTTAATGAAAAAACTATGAACCATTTAACAGCCTGATGAGCATGCAGGAGATCTTAGCACATTCATAACACACACACACACGAGATTTGTTTTTAAAAAAACAAAAGGTGAAAAGTTTAAGAGAGCATGTTTGTAAAGCGTCATGTGTTTCATGTCAATACGGTAACATCTGTTTTGTGTGTGTCCGTGTCATTATGGTAATCTGTATTCGTGTCATAGTAATGCATTCTTGCCATAAGGTTAGAATAACACTAAGAGCAACCCTAGGGCACTGGTGGCTCAGTGGTAGGTTTCTCGCCTACCATGCGGAAGGCCTGGGTTTGATTCCCAGCCAGCGCCCAAACCCCAGCCACTGGATGCAGTGCCGGGCCCAAGCCTGGATACAAATGAGAGGATTGTGACAGGAAGGGCATCCGGCGTAAAACCTGTGCCAAGGTGTTGTGAGGACCAGTTGGACCGCTGTGGCAACCCCTCACAAGTAGGGAGCAGCCGAAAGATCGACAATCTTGCCACAATAATGTTATTTTGTGTGCATTTTTGATTTACTGTGGTAATCAAACATTCATGTCATTACTGTAACAATCTTAGTCCATGTACATTTGCGTCAGTACGTCATCGTGTATTAACGTCATTACAATCGTGCATTTGTGCCATTATGGTGATCAGTATTCATGTCATCACGGTAATGTGTTCCATGTCATTATAGTATCAGTGTTCTAGTCCATGTGCATTTCTGTCATTGCATTAACACGCATTCATGATATTATAATGCGTTGTGTTCTAATGTTGTGCATGTGTGTCATTACGTCATGTTTATTCATGTCATTATGAACCAATGTAATTATGAAAATGTACATGAAATGGAACATTAGCATGTCTTACAGCATTACAGTAACAAGGTCAGTCCATGTATATTTGTCATCACGTTATGTATTCATGTCGTTACAGTTAGATTAGTTAGTTTATTCTTGTCATTGTAGTAACAGTATTCGTCCATGTGCATGTGTGTCATTACAGTAATCTCCATTCAGGTCATTACAGTTACATTTCTGGCATTTAGCAGACGCCATTATCCAGAGCGAATGACAATTTCATTTTTTATACAACTGAGCAATTAGGGATTAAGGGCCTTGCTCAGGGGCCCAGCAGTTGCAGCTTGATGGACCTGGGATTTCAACACGCAACCTTCCGATAAGTAGTCCGATGCCTTAACCGCTAAGCTATCACTATAGTAACATTCTTAGTCTATGTGAATGTGCCATTACATTAACAGGTACTCATGACATTATGGTAAGGTGTGTTCTTGTCATTATATTTCTCCAGTTTGCCCCTCCTAACTTTCATTTCTACCCGTAGTTTGTATGTTTCTTTAATAAATTGTTTTAAAAGAGGAGTTCTTACGTGGTGTCTCCGTGTCCGAGACGTCCTCCGTCTCCACATCCCCAGGAGAAAACCTCTCCGTTGGATGAGAGAGCGAGGTAATGTTGACCTTCAGGATGAGCAGCAAGCTTCACTATCTTCCTGGACGCAAGGCCATGAAGAAGCATAGGGGCCTAAAACACACACACACGATAGTTATCAGACAGTACTTCAGTCATATGAAATGCTAAGCTCTACTCAGCAGTGTGATGGGACACTCACTAGTGTGGTGCTTTTATAGTTCTGAGTGTAGACAGCACCAGAGATGGACAGCAGCAGAAAGCCTTTCTCCGAGCACACGATTTGGGTCACACCTAGGTTGGATAAAGCTTTGCACTGGATTGGTCCGTTCAGATTAGCGTAGACTTTCCATCCCAGTAACCCCCAACCAATAACCTCCTGCAATGTACTCTTTAAAAAATAAAATAAAGAGAGACACATGAAGCTTCAGCACCGACATCTAAAGTCATGCACAATTTTTTAAATCTTGGAGACAATGTAATTCTAGATAATTCTAGAATTATTACAAAGGAATAAATAAAAAATAGTCTATATATAAATAATGATTAAATAAATAATTCTTTAATTATTAATAATTTTTGTAATTCCACAGACCATTCTAATTAATATATTTATTTTTTTAAATTGTTTTTAAAAACAACCGTATGAACAAAATACAGATTTGATTACTTAAAAAAATGTATTAATATAACAATTTGTATTTATGTAACCAACATAGTCTGAGTACATATAAAGAAAAAAAATATCAGATTTAAAACAAATAAATAAATAATTTATATTTACGAAATTCATATTTTTCAACACCTAAACTGGCCTCTTAACAGGGGGTCGTTTAGATTCATCTAATTAAACACGGACTAGTGAGGAAAAACAGGAATGTTAAGCAGATTAGCAAATGTTTTTATAAATGAAACACTGTGCAAGCGCCAAAAGCTCAACAATACAAAAATATAACAGGTTTATAACCGGCAGTACTTTGCTGGAGGTGGGGGAGCTGCACGGCGGGGGGCTACAGGGCACTGCCAGGCGGTCCAGGTGAGCCATGATGACCACAGCCGTCTGCCGCAAGTCAATGGCCAGCTCGTTGTCCTGGGGCAGGTTCAGGTAGCGCAGGAAACTCTCATTCGGGCTCAGTGGGGCAGATAAAATCTAAAAGAACAGAGCGGATGATTTATATAGAGAGAGAATAACCGATGATGGTGCAATTCTACAGCTTTTACTTCAGGGTCCAGACCTCGAGCTCCTCCTCAGGAACAGGTTCCTCCTTGTTGCTGTGGATGCTGTGGATGCTCTGGAAGCGCTGTAGCAGGGGCAGTAAAGGGGCGCTGGTGCCCTGGCTGGATCGCTCGTTATCCATCTCTCTGGTGCCTCGGTCCCACAGCCTCAGCAGCAGCAACACAGCAGACAACAGCTGGCTAAACATCACACAGTTATTGTAAAGGTGTATGTTCACCTGTGTTCTCTTACCCTGCTCCCATATGATACCATAAGCTGCCTTCAGCTAGAGACACTTAACTACAGAACTTTCATCAGACCTGGTAGAGTTTTTTTTAATGCAGTTGATGACCCCTGATGTGTAAAGCGGTGTGTACCTGAGCGTTCCTCTCTGCACAGCCAGCTCCAGGAGAATTGCCAGGGCCAGGTGCTGATCCTGCAGAGGAATGCCGCTGGGAGCTTTCCCGATCCCGCCTCCGTGCACTTCACTGGAATTAACACATCATGCACTTTATGACTGCGTTTTTAATTCCTTTGTGTCATTATAGAAACAATGTGATTTTCATGAACTGCTGTGTGTGTCAACAGAATGTTATTTTCAGAAACCGATGCTTGCATTCGTGTCATTGTGATAACTTTGTTAAACTATACCTACTTTTTCCAGTTTGTCTGAATTCTCCTGCTACTGTGTGTCATTAGTGTAAAAGTATTATTTACAATGGCTTCGTGTCATTATGCTAACATTGTGTATTCTGTCATTATGGAAAAAAGAAAAAATATATATATATATATATTTATTTGCATGCATGTGTGTCAGTATGGGAACGAAATTTATTTTCACATGTATTTGTTGCATCATGATTATTCTTTTTACCCCCCAATCAAGCATAACATTATGACCAGTGACCGGTGAGGAGATCATCAGTCTTATTCACTTCATCATGGCACCTGTTAGTGGGTGGGATATATTAGGCAGCAAGTCAACATTTTGTCCTCAAAGTTGATGTTAGAAGCAGGAAAAATGGACAAGCGTAAGGATTTGAGCGAGTTTGACCAAAAGGACCAAATTGTGATGGCTAGACCACTGGATCAGAGCATCTCCAAAACTGCAGCTCTTATGGGGTGTTCCCGGTCTGCAGTGGTCAGTATTTATCAAAAGTGGTCCAAGGAAGGAACAGCGGTGAACTGCGACAGGGTCATGGGCGGTCAAGGCTCATCGATGGACGTGGGGAGTGAAGGCTGGCCCATGTGATCCGATCTAACAGACGAGCTACTGTTGCTCAAACTGCTGAAGAAGTTAATGCTGGTTCTGATAGAAAGGGGTCAGAATACACAGTGCAGGACGGGTCAGGGCTGTTTTGACAGCAAAAAGGGGACCTATACGATACTAGGCAGGTGATCATAATGTTATGCCTGATCATGATTTTTTTTTTTTTTTTAATATATATATACACACACACACACACACACACACACACACACACACACACACACACACACACACACACAGAATGTTACTCTGGTCTATCTACCATTTACATGTTATTTGTGTTGCTATAGTAACGTTAGTTTCATGTATATTCCTGCCTTTACAGTAACAATACTCCAGAATTCATTTCTATTCTCCAGCAATATATGTGATACTGTGAAGCCTAATATTTTCAGCATGTCTGGCCAGTTTATTTAACACATACTCCTCATTAACCGACTCCTGACCTGAGGAATTTGGTAGCTCTCTCGACAACCTCCAGCCACACGGAGGACACGGTGCTCTCATCGAACAGTGTGGCCTCGGGGAGAGCACGCAGGGCATCCAGAGACTCTTGCAGCAGCTCACTGCATAGGTCTGCGTCGTCACCTAGACGCAAAAAAAAGAAAGAAAACCAGTCATTAATCATGATCTGGCAACCCTGGATCACGTATTTACTGGCAGAAAGGATGTTAGAGCAACTCAATACATCGGTTGAGGGATCATATCGCCGTCAGAGACGCAAATACCAAACGCAGGGGAAATAAACTGATGAGTATGTTCCTGAAACCAGACACACGGGGGTCTCCACTTCCTCTTCACACTGCCTCGCTCTTCCTGTCTCTTTCACACACACTCCCTTCTTCCCTTTTACTCTCTCTCCCTCTAGTTAACAGGTGCTGTGAGTCAAAGCCAGTTATTCTCATCTAAGAGCAGATGGAAATCCTGCATTATTTGCCTCATGCTCATGTAAATTGGTGTGGAAAAAAAATATCTGTCCAGGAGCAGGGTCTGATGTAAGAGTTTTTCATCACAGAGAAGAGATTTTATTAAAAACAACACAACCATGAGAAAGTCTAACCTGACGAAAGGACCCCCGACCACCCAGTTCCATCATTTATGAGCTGTTGTGTTTAAAGGGACCGGAGAGTTAGACAACCAGAGAAGTCTGATATCTAGCTGTCTACTGCGAATAAACAAGGCCACCAAAACCCCCGGCTCCGGACCCCGTGCTCTGACCCCGACCCGACCCTCCAAGGACGGTATATGCAGAAAGAAAGATTAATAATGTTGATTGATAAATATAACGTGATAGGATTGTCTACCTACACTGTAGTTAGAAAGGTCAGGATAAGCATTTGCTAGCTTAACTAATCCTCCTCCCTTAGAGAGGGTGCCATTTGAGTAAACAAACACTGGTGAACCTCTAGAAGTTGCTTCTAGTTTGGTCCTCCCAGTGGATCAACATCTAACTCAGAGCTCTGGACTGACCGATGGTATTAAAAAACAGGAAAATATAAACTCGTACCAGGACAAATAATATGCTTTGATTTTCCTGTAAGATTTCCAGCTCCATGCTTATGCAAAGAAAATGTTTTATTCCCTCAGTGCTACGTTCCCAGGCCAACAACCAATCAGAGCTCTCGTACAGCCTCATCACCATAGATACGGATAGGATTTTCAGAGCATGTCGGTGTGAATAAAATATCACTCCTCTGCTTCAGAGCAGCTCTGTGTCCACAGATCCAGAGCAGCCGGTCCTGCCCATTCCCTACAGACCGTATAAATCCCATCACGTCATCAGTCAGGGAAAACGCCACACACACGGTTTTCCTCTTTCAGTAAGCCGAGACCAATTCCCAGCAAGGAGGTGCTGTTTCGGGGTTTGGGTGAGGTCATTTTCTACGAAGGCTATGAACTGGTCAGGTCTGATTTAATAAAATAAAATGAAGTGTGTCTGAGAGCCCTGCTTCCAAAGTGCCAGGAATAGCGCCTATTGATAAAAGCAAGGGCGCTGATGAGGTTTGAACGCTGCTTACCGGATCTCCAGGCTCGACGCAGGAACGCAAAGGCGAAAGATAGAGCAGCTCTGGACCCAACTTGAGCCAAACCCTCCACTCCTTTACTCACAGGACGACTGCTGACACACACACACACAAAATTCTTTAAATCAGGCAAATTTCATGCTACTGCTTTACCACACAGAGCCATTTTCTCCCCCGTACCTCTTGTTGTCAACAGAGGGCAGCGGCGGACTGGGTGGACTCTTCCACCGGACGTTGTACTTCTCCTCCATCATGCTGTGGGTGAGGGAGATGAGGTAGCGCTCCAGGATGAGCAGACGCTGGCTCAGACGCCGCGCAGAAAGGGTGCTCTTAGCCGTCTGAGCTGCTAGCTTCTGCTGGTCATCCACGAGTGCCAGGAGACAATCCTTCAGCTCTCCTTCATCTGGACAGACGGCACGAGAGAGTGAGACGGAAAAGAACGCTGAAAATTCTTAAATAAAATACAGAGACGTAACCTCCTGGCAGAGGCAAGCAGGTTTTGTGCTGAAATATAATTACACAGTAGAATATCAAGTTTGGATGCAATACATTTCTAATAAAGGACACAAGGATGGTCAAAGGTCAGAATTTCATTAAACAGTCTGAAATTTTTTCATATTACGTCTGTACACAAGTGGCTTTCATCCACCCATTTTCTATACCCGCTTTATTCCTAAATCAGGGTCAGGGGGATCTGCTGGAGCCTATCCCAGCACACATTGGGTGAAAGGCAGGGGTACACCCTGGACAGGTCACCAGTCCATCACAGGGCCACACACAGACAGACAGACAGACAGACAGACAGACAGACAGACAGACAGACTCCTATGGGCAATTTAGAATTACCAATCAACCTAATGTACATGTTTTTGGACTGTGGGAGGAAACCGGAGTACCCGGAGTAAACCCACACAGGCACGGGGAGAACATGCAAACTGCCCCTGCCTTTTCGAACCCAGGATTCGAACCCAGGACCTTTTTGCTGCGAGGCAACAGAGCTAACTACTAAGCCACCTTGTTGCCCAAGTAGGTTTTTTTTTTTAACAAGCTCTTCTCCAACCCTCCAGCATTTCACGCTGCATTTAGTTTCCCATTTACTCCCCAATCAGGTGATGAGACGCTGCAAATGGACCGTGCTTAGAGACAGAACACTGATAAAACCCTCGTACTAAAGTCTTCGATACACAACAGGGTGAAAAAAAAAAGAAGTAAAAATTAAAATGATGCTTTCAGACGAAACCTCAACATACAGACCGACAAGGCTTTAATGTCTGGAGGAAAAGAAAAAAAAAGACCTGGAAAAATGTCTACACCTTGACACAGGTTATAAAACTGCAGGATTTATAAATATTCATGATATGCAAATCAGAAAAACCGCCCCATTCTGGAATTCTTGAATAGCCTAAAATCATTCAAATGGGATAATGTACAGATTTCAGCAACGTCAAACCGAATACTTTGAAGTCAACGTTATCATGACAACCAGGCTTTTGTTCTAGCACGAGTGGTACACAGGATGTGGAGGTAAACGTTTCAGCCCTCAAGCCTTCTTCTAATGATTTACATATTCGACATGTTCGCTGACATCACAAACTGTAACATCAGGACATGAATGGTTTCTCTTTATCGTTTGGAAAATTTGCATTACAGAAGCCTTGGACTGATTTACACAACAGTGTTCAAGACACCATGCCACGCCCCCATGACTCCACACACACCTGAGAGAAAGGTGAAGTGTTTACCACAGCTCTCTGACCTCCAACCTGTCCGTTTGTCCCCCCTCTCACACACAAACTCCGCCCTCTTCCAAACGAATAAACTCCACCCAGATATCATCGATTAGTCGAGAGAACGGTGTGAAAAAAAACACCAAGTTAAAAACATCATACCATGTTTACTGCTAACAAGCTGCTCCTATAGAGCAAGACACGCCCCTTTAGGGCGGGACATACACAGTCTAGAGACCATTTAATCAGAGGTTGTAATCATTTTCCAAGGAAGATTTGAAAAGTTTTGGGGCAGTTCTCTTTCCGGGGGGATACGAGGATGAGGGAACGTGTTACACAACGTGTTGTTTCAGCATGTGATGTATACAGAGGGGGGAGGAGGAGGAGGTGCAGGACTTTTCCATCAGCGTGGACTTATCAGCCCTGAGCAGAAGAGCAGCTCCACCCCAACACACACACACAGAGCAGGGTAAAAATAACTGCCCACAGTCTGTACAGTTACCCGAGCCTGACAAACTTCACGTGCCTGAGGCTTAAATCTCTCCCTCCCTCGGAGAGAGGGAGATTAGATGTGTTAAGCCTGCATGACCCATGAGATGGAGCAAGTCCTGTGTCCTGCACTGAATTCTGAGCCATGTCAGGACATCACACCTCGATCCTCCATATCATTCTGTGAAGTTGAGTTGAAAACATTTCAGCTGAAGTCAGAGCAGTAAACACAGCAGTAAGCTTTAGAATTACACCTTCCTCAAAATTTCTGACCTTCACAGGCAACAGGAAGTGCTATCCTAATGTTCTCTCGCTGTAAACAGACACATATATTTACATATTCAAATTTTATTCACGTGGCCGTTGCATTTATTCAAATCGGGGTGCGATTACGCTCGTAGAGGTGCGAACAGATATCACTCTGTTCTGCTGAAGCTCCGCCCACCTGGCTGCCTCCCCCAATCCCATGTCTCGATGATGGAATGATGGACGGATGATGAAGACGACTCCTCCTCCTCCTTCTTCTCTTTGTCGTTGGATTCATCCTTTTTCTGAGCACCGGGACAATCTGCAGAGTCCTCTGAGGACGAGGAGGTGAGGAGAGAATTACTGAGAACAAATCTACACTGAGTATATAAACACACACACACACCCTCCCTCACCCCCCCCCACTCGCGCTCACACACACACACCCCCCCCTTACTCACTCGCTCACACCCACACCCCCCTTTACTCACTCGCTCACACCCACACCCCCCTTTACTCGCTCGCTCACACACACCCCCCTTTACTCGCTCGCTCACACACACCCCCCTTTACTCGCTCGCTCACACACCCCCCTTTACTCGCTCGCTCACACACCCCCCTTTACTCGCTCGCTCACACACCCCCCTTTACTCGCTCGCTCACACACCCCCCTTTACTCACTCGCTCACACACCCCCCTTTACTCACTCGCTCGCTCACACACCCCCCTTTACTCGCTCGCTCACACACCCCCCTTTACTCGCTCGCTCACACACCCCCCTTTACTCACTCGCTCGCTCACACACCCCCTCACCTGGATAAGCAGACTCCTCTCTGTTGAAGACGATCTCCTCATCTTTGACCATCTCGTTCCACATCTCACTCAGTCCCTCTGAAGAGAACGCACGCTGAGAAGAAAACAAACAAACATAATTAATGCTACACAATAACGTGTAACACAATAACGTGTAACAAAACAAGGGCGCTGGTGGCTCAGTGGTAGGTCTCTCGCCTACCATGTGGAAGGCCTGGGTTCGATTCCCAGCCAGTGCCCCCAGCCACTGGATGCAGTGCCGGTCCCAAGAATTGCCGGCCCGGATTTAAAAATCCGGGCCGGCAGGAAGGGCGTCCGGCGTTAAAACACCTGTGCCAAGTTGTTGTGCGGACCAGTTGGTCCGCTGTGGCGACCCCTCGCACATGTAGGGAGCAGCCGAAAGCAGCTACTAATAACGTGTAACAAAACACCACATCTTCCTGCTTCTTATTCTATCATTTGCTCCGATCCCAGACACGTGAGCTGATCTCCGGTGTCCGAGAGCTCGTGTTTGAGGAAGAGGGCAGAATTCAGATCAAGAATTTTGCAGGATGATAATTTGTTAAAGAAATTAGAGCAATATTCCAATTATACGATACAACGTGGATCATTTCAAAGGTTTTAAATAAAACTTCACTAGAGGGAAGTTAAAATAGCATGAATATTCATGATATGCAAATTAGAGACTCCTCCCATTCCAGCATTCTTACAATGGTTAATATCCTAAAGATTTTTTTAATGTAATATCTAGTGTTCTCCCTGTATGCTACGCTTGCTCTCGCTTATTAGCCTCGTCGCGTCTCGACACACAGGACTGACGAACACTGACTCGCTGGATCATCTGTGATTTCATCAATAAAAGCATTAAGTATCAAGACCCACCCTCTTTCACTGGAATTTGATTGACATGGCTGACAACCAATCGCCAATGTTTCCCACCAGCAAACAAACAAATCCACATCAACTTAAGAAAACCACATCAAACACAAAAAGGTTTGAATGTATTAGTGGCTGGAACCCAGGGCAGAGAACCGTGAAGAGCCAACCAGGTTGCATACTTGTGTACAGACTCCATTTTCAGGGGGCGGAGCCTCTGAAAGACTAGAAAAGGAATCAACTGAAATTTTTAAAGGTGTCTCCTTTTAAGAAGTAGCTAGCTAGCTAACTTCAGACTTTGGTTATCGTGATTCCTCCACGATTGAAGTCCTCCTGGGAATACAGTACAACATCTACGAGATGGAAAGTTGTAATTATGACTTCAGTCGGAGTGAGAAGGAGATGAACTGTCTTAATTAACAATTTAAAAAAAAAAAAAAAAAAAAGGGTTTCTCAACTTCTAAAAAAAATTAATCAGCATCTGTGACGAGGAAACATTCCTTGTCTATGTTTTCTGACTGACACACCAGAAAACTCGGGAACTCTAAGCTCAAAGAACATGGACTTTATGACACAACTTGAACACAGCACATGATCGTGTATATACACGCGTATGTTGCCAAAAGTTTTGGGACATCTGCCTTTACATGCACATGAATGTAATATGGAGTTGTCCCGCCCTTTGCAGCTAGAACAGCTTCAACTCTTCTGGGAAGGCTTTCCACAAGGTTTAGGAGTGTGTTTATGGGAATTTTTGACCATTCCTCTAGAAGAGCATTTGTGAGGTCAGGTACTACTGATGTGATGATGAGAAGGTCTGGCTCACAGTCTCCACTCTAATTCTTTTAATTAGACTAACTCTAATTCTTTCTCTAAAGAAGAAAGGAAGGAAATTCCATATGATGAGCGCTAGAGGAAACAGATCTGTGGTCAAAATTATCAGAAATTCCATCGTCTCGTTCTAATTTAGCGTCTCTCAGGGTCTCATTTATATCGCGCAATGAAGCGCAGACCCGGCACGTGAGAAATCCGACTCTAATCCCTGTGTAAAAGTCAGCGGTGGTGAAGACAAACTCCGAGCTGTTTGTGTTGTACAGCTGTTTGTGTTGCACAAGAGCGTGCTGTAATACGAGCGCCGCTTTAACTCCCACCCGCACGAGAACGGAGGAAGAATAGAAATAAAAAACACAACGTGTAGGAAAATGTCACCTGATCCAATCTAGCTGGGATTTAGCCGGGAATAAAAATACACGCTTTCTTTCTTTCTTTTTTGTTGGGGGGAAGGGGAGGGGGTAGATAAATAATTGAATAAATAAATAAATAAATAACATAAATTAAATCAATTAATTAAGCAATTAATCACTTAATTGATTGAGGTATTAATTTTTTTTCCCCCTAATCAATACCTTTTAATTAATTACTAAATGAATCAATTAATAAATTATTAATTAACAAAGTTAAATGTAACAAAATACTGCTTAATTCTTTTTAAGAGGTTTTAAATGTCATAATCACCCCTCAAAAAAAAGGTGCAAATGTACTGGCACCCAATATTATTTGCCATATGCATTCAGAATATTTTCAATTTTCAAAATTTAATTTTGAAATTTTTTTTTTTTACAATTTATACTTTTCATTTTCAATTCCATTTTATTTCTATAGGCAAAAAATCAATTCATTAATTGCTTCGTAAAATGTCAAAATCAATCTAGAAATCTCTCATCATAATTCCACAAGCAGGATTCTGGAATCTGGGTCTCGGATTGCGCGGCTGTCATCTCACCGATTTATACAGTCATCATGACAACCGTGATTTAACGCATCGCCGGTTTGAGCTAAACATGTGGCAGATTTCACTCCGAATCCCGGTCCAGCTCGAGATGAAACATGTTTTTTCCCACCCGGATTATTACACAATCAGCTTTTGGAGGAGTGGGCGGGGCAAACTGTCTCTGTCCTGTCAATCACATCAACAGTGGCCAATCAGAGACATTCATGAGCTCATGTATGAGGAAGATGGAGGTCAGCATTTTCCTCAGAGCTTGTTGGGTTTACGTGTCGCGGAGGTAGAACAAGTTCTTAAAAAAAAATAAAATAAAAAAAATAGGATCTTTTAAATATGATGAAGCTAATAAAGAGCAAGAAAAGTTTAAATAAAAAAAAAATGTACATAATTTTTTAAAAAGTCTAATATATTTCAATTTACAGAGCAGCAGAATAAATAAATAAATAAATCTGGTGGAATGTGAAGTGACAAAATAAAGATCTTAAGATCTAGAACTTTCAATCACATTTGTGTTTTTTTTATCTAAATTAAATTGAACACATTTAATAATAATTTAATTTTTTTAGTTAAATGAATAACAAATCTGGTTAAATTATTTTTTGTTTATTGTCTGGAAAAATAATGGATATATAATAAATAAAACCCCTAATAAATATAATAAAGAAATATAAAAAAAATTAATTAATTAATTAATTAAATGAACAACTAAATGACCAATAAATAAATAAATAAATAAATAAAATTAAACAAAAACCTTTAGCTTGACTGCTTCTGGTCTGCTGTTATATAATTAATTTAATTTAATAAAAAGATCACATTATAAACCATTTCTCAGAAAAGAGCATCATGACACTGCATCATGGCGTCAACATTAGATCATTAAATTATTATAAATTTATTATTAAGAGTAAAAATAAATGATTATTCCCTGACAGCATGTTTAAGCTTTGGGAGCAACAGGAATTTTAAAAAAATCTGAATTTTAACCAGAGATTTTTGTGCCTAGAGTGAGTTACTGCACAGGACGAGGGATGAGGGGGTGCACAAACTTTCACAGAGTCCTTTTACGACATCGGTTTAAATCGATTAGAAAATTATAAATGCTTCACAGATCTTCGTGTTGATTTTTCTGGTTCATGATGATGATGATAATAATAATAATGATAATAATAATGATAATAAAAGTGTGGGATGCGACCAGACAGCACTTCATTTACCTGCAAATCGATCTTCAGCCATTTGTCATGAAATCGCAGCTGAGCGTCGAGGAAAAAAGATGGGGACGGCATCTTTTCCTCTTTTCTCCAGGCTGCAAACGCAGCCTTCCCTAATAAATAAATAAATAAGTAAATAAATAAATAAACAAAAACAAAAAGACAGACAAAATCTCTCACACACACACACACAACATCTGAACGGCTTTAAAGTCACAGCACAGCTTCAGCTCAACTCTAGCGCGTGATCGAAAACTCACATTTTCTAGAAAACGTTCCGGAATTCCCGAGTTCCGGTTTATCGGAAATTAATACAACATTAAAAAAAATTGAAAGTAAAGGTAAAAAAAAAATAATAATAATTCTCAGTTCAGTCTTATAAAGATCCATCTCCTTTACCGTACCATCCAGCAGCCACAGGCGACTTTTTTTTTAACAAATAAATCTACGTATGATTCCAGAATTCTGATTACCCGGAATTTCAAGAAGTTTTGAAGTGAAGTTTTCAAGATTTCTGTGAATTCCACAATACAACTGAGCAATGATTTAGTAAGAAGGTAAGAAAGTAAAAAGTAAATAAATAATCGAAGAGTTTAAAGAAAACCCTGCGTCTGGTTGGAAAGATGATATCCAGACAGAATTCCCTAAATTTTCAGACTTTCCCAGATGTGGACACGAGATCCGGGATGCGTCATAAATTAAACTACATTTAATTTCTCAAGCTTTTATAAACCTATCCTAAGAACACGCTTTCCTTTTAGTGAAAATACACTATATTGCCAAAAGTATTGGGACACCCCTCCAAATAACTGAATTCAGGTGTTGTTTTTCAGGGGTTTGACTCGGCCCCTTAGTTCCAGTGAAAGGAACTCGTAATGCTTCAGCTTTAACAAGACATTTTGGACAACTTCATTGGTGAGAGACATTGCTCAATTTGGGGATGACCCCTTCCTCTTCCAGCATGATTGCACACCAGTGCATAAAGCATGGATGAGCGAGTTTGGTGTGGAGGAACTGGACTGTGTCGAGTCCTTACCTCAACCCAATAGAACCCCGATTTTGGATGAATTAAAGTGGAGACTGCGAGCCAGCCCAAAACTGGGACGTCTGCCTTTACATCCACATGAATGTAATATGGAGTTGTCCCGCCCTTTGCAGCTGGAACAGCTTCTCTTCTGGGAAGGCTTTCCACAAGGTTTAGGAGTGTGTTTATGGGAATTTTTAACCATTCGTCTGAAAGTGCATTTGTGAGGTCAGACACTCACATGTTGGACAAGAAGGTCTGGTCTCCACTCTAATTCACCCCAAAGGTGTTCTATGGGGTTGAGGTCAGGCCAGTCAAGTTCCTCCACACCAAACTGTCTCATCCATGTCTTTATGGACCTTGCTTTGGTCACTGGTGTGCAGTCATGTTGAAACAGGAAGGGGTCATCCCCAAACTGTTCCCACAAAGCATGAAATTGTCCAAATAAATAAATAAATAAATAAATAAATAAATAAAATTATATATATATTTTAAATTCCATGCACAACATTTAGCTCACTTCTGGATCGTGTGTTTTGAGTTTAACCATTTAAAAGTTAATGAGTTAAAATAAATAAAGCTTCCTCCAGCCACTGATGGTGATGGAGATGGATAAAGAGAGAAAATCAGAGAAATTATGTAATAAAATCAGGTGACCTGACATCCTGGACACGCATTCACACCGCCTGCCCGCAATATCGTGTAGTTTGTTGTTTGTAAAAAGAAGATAAAGGCAGTAGAGATTATTAAAAATGATGAGATGGAGAGAGATGGCTCGTGAGCTTGCTGTGTTGTTGCTGGATTTAGCACCAAGCTAATGCTGCTAAGCTAACCGGCTAAGCCTGCTGCACAGGAGGACATTTCTGAGCTCTGACAGCGCGCTGCTCTTAAACTTTACACCCTTACCTTTACATTAATAACCTCATTTTAATAATTCGATATTTTAAAAAAGTATAAACACAGGGTTGTACCTCGGCGGGTGTCTTATCGCAGTCTTGGTCTTTCGGTCCCCTCTTAGGAGCTCTGCTGCATTTTAACGTCCGCCATCTTATGTAATGACTGACAGCGCTCGCAGCCAATCAGCATACAGAGACATGGATGAGCGTTACGTCACCTGCCTTTTAATCTTTTCGATCCAAGATGGGCGGGGCTTAGAGATTCGTCGGGCTTCAATATATAAACAGAAATATGGCTATAAATAATAAAAAATAAATGAAATGAAATATTATTTAAAAAAAAACACAATACGAAATCGTTATATTTACTAAAATATTCTAATATTTTAAAATGAATAAATTAAAAAATACAGTAATATACAATAATAATAATATATAAAAATGTAAATAATTCATGTTTGTTGACTATTTTCAAAATATTCTTTTGCCAATTTTTCCCTTGTGTGCCATATTTATATTAATCTCATAAACAAGTAGGCTATAAACCTTTTAATCAGTTCATTATGTTTGTATAATAATTCCATATATTTATTTAATTAATTCACTGTATTTTTTATCCCTTTTTATCTATCATTAGTGGAAACAAAAATCCAATAACATGTCCCGTTTTTCAAATAAACATTTTAACACATTTACATCCATTTTGTTCTTAGGATGCTAATTATATAATAATAATAATAATAATAATAATAATAATAATAATAATAATAATAATAATAAATGCTGCATTTCTTGTGTTTTAGTAGCACCCCTCACCTTGGTGCACTAAGAAAAGAATTAAGGAGAAAAGCTGTTTTTTAAAATATTGGCACAATCCCTAAAACACACATGAATGAAGACAAAATTAAAACTAATAAATGTATAATTTATTCTATGTCTTATATACATTTGTCAACTGATTAATTGTTTAGACTTACATTTATGTATTTATTTATTTATTTATTTTTCCTCTGAATTTGTAATCTGTGACTTGTGTTCTGAAAGACGTTGCGCGAAGCGAGCTCCAGGACACGCCCACATTATGCTTGATTCCCTCCTCTTTGAATACACCAAACAGACAACACCCATAAACCCACGCCCTAACCCCGCCCACACTCTTTAGCTCCCACCAATCAGAAGTCAGTTCCTGGATTTCCTGCCGGACAATACGGAAGTGTGTTCTTCGTTGTACTTCTGCACCATTCAAACGCATAGAGGTTACTTTTAAATATTAAAACACTTCAATAAACGATTTAATCTCCGTTTTAATGGAGGAAAACTCACATCTATCACTTGTGGGTGGTGTCGGAATCGCGGTGGTGTCTAGTTTTATCAATGGCTCCACGTTTGTGCTGCAGAAGAAGGGAATATTGCGTTCTCGCAAAGCTGGGAAGTATTATTTTATTAGTGTTTTATTTTATAAATGCGTTAAAAGTCCACATGAACATAAACACTTTATAGTTATCAGGATAAAAGCTTTGGATCGTGTTTGATTATTGTACAGGTAGGACTTACCTGTCTGACTGTGTGTGGTGGACCGGAACACTGGCAAGTAAGATTATTCCTCTGATTATATTTTATATAAAGTGTGTTTAATTATACACACTGTCCTGATATTATTAAATCCTGCCAGCCAATCACAAACCAGCAGTCCCGGTTATTTTACTTCATTATACCAACGCTACGTTCCTGATTGGCTGGAAGGTTGGGTGTAAGTTTTTACTTTTACAGATAACTTAAACGTAGCTAGAACATTAAACAGCCACTAAGGGTCAAGCAGATAAAGTGCCTAAAGTCGGTTTGGAAAGTCCTGAGTGCTTGTGTTTGGATGTCCTTCCTGGCCATCATTTTATAAACACACTACAGTGGTAGCTCAAGTGGTTAAGGCTCTGGGTCGTTGACCAGAAGATCAGAGTTCAAGCCCCAGCACTGCCAACCATTGGGCCCTTGAGCAAGGCCCTCAACTCACCGTGCTCCAGGGGCACTGTATCATGGCTGACCCTGCACTCTGGCCCCAACCCACAAGGACGGGATATGCGAAGAAAGAATTTCACTCTACAGTAATGTGTATGTGACAAATAAAGACAACTTAACTTACCAGCCACTGTAGATCCTCTTAGGAGCTTCATAAACATGGGCGGGATCTGACCCTGAAGACTAATCTTACATACTGCACCTTTAATTCTATTTACACCACTGTGCTGTAGAATTCTTGAATCTGATTGGTCAGGAGGTGTTGATGAGGCTTTCACGGTAGCACAGCTCCAGTTGATATGGTGATGATATTCTATAGTAAGGAGGTGTTTCTTTAACTTTTATAGAAGGAGTTTTCAGTGTCAGAGATAAAGCTGTAAGTTTTCTGACAGCTTTCTGCTTAATTAATATTAACTGTCCCAAACCTGCACATTAAAAGTATACGTAATTCCTTGGCAACCCTATGTCTAAATAAAGCTTGTTTAGTATTTAAACTATAAAAAATCTCATATAAGACGTGTGCAGATGGCTAAAATAATTATAAACACAACATTTGCAACAGTTATCTTAAATCTTTGCCTTATTTAAAGATGATGTGTGTTTATTTCTGCTCTGGTTAGTGATAGTGGGACAGGTGGGGAATTTCCTCGCACACAACGCAGCGCCAGCCGTGTTGGTGACCCCACTGGGAGCGCTCGGGGTTCTGTTCGGGTGAGTTACAGCTCAGTTATTACAACATCAGGTCAGTTATTACAACATCAGGTCAGTTATTACAACATCAGGTCAGTTATTAAAACATCAGCTCAGTTATTAAAACATCAGCTCAGTTATTACAACATCAGCTCAGTTATTACAACATCAGGTCAGTTATTACAACATCAGGTCAGTTATTAAAACATCAGGTCAGTTATTACAACATCAGGTCAGTTATTAAAACATCAGGTCAGTTATTACAACATCAGCTCAGTTATTACAACATCAGGTCAGTTATTACAACATCAGGTCAGTTATTAAAACATCAGGTCAGTTATTACAACATCAGCTCAGTTATTACAACATCAGGTCAGTTATTACAACATCAGGTCAGTTATTAAAACATCAGCTCAGTTATTAAAACATCAGCTCAGTTATTACAACATCAGCTCAGTTATTACAACATCAGGTCAGTTATTACAACATCAGGTCAGTTATTAAAACATCAGGTCAGTTATTACAACATCAGCTCAGTTATTACAACATCAGCTCAGTTATTACAACATCAGGTCAGTTATTACAACATCAGGTCAGTTATTACAACATCAGCTCAGTTATTAAAACATCAGCTCAGTTATTACAACATCAGGTCAGTTATTACAACATCAGCTCAGTTATTACAACATCAGGTCAGTTATTACAACATCAGGTCAGTTATTACAACATCAGCTCAGTTATTACAACATCAGGTCAGTTATTACAACATCAGGTCAGTTATTACAACATCAGGTCAGTTATTACAACATCAGCTCAGTTATTACAACATCAGCTCAGTTATTACAACATCAGGTCAGTTATTACAACATCAGGTCAGTTATTACAACATCAGCTCAGTTATTACAACATCAGGTCAGTTATTACAACATCAGCTCAGTTATTACAACATCAGGTCAGTTATTACAACATCAGCTCAGTTATTACAACATCAGGTCAGTTGATGATGATTATGATGATGGTGGTGGGGACGGTGGTGATGATGATGGTGGTGGTGGTGATGATGATGGTGGTGATGACAGTGGTGATTATGGTGGTGATGACAGTGGTGATGGTAATGGTGATGATGATGATGATGATGGTGTTGGTGATGATGGTAATGGTGCTGATGATGATGGTCATGATGATGATGGTGGTGACGGTGATGATGATGATGATTATTATGACGATGATGATGATGGTGGTGGTGGCAACGGTGATGATGATAGTGGTGACGGTGGTGGTGATGATGATGATGGTGGTGGTGATGATGATGATGGTGGTGACGGTGGTGGTGATGGTGGTGATGATGATGATGACGGTGGTGATGATGATGATGGTGGTGACAGTGGTGATGATGGTAATGGTGATGATGATGATGATGATGATGGTGGTGATGATGATGATGGTGGTGGTGATGATGATGATGGTGGTGACGGTGGTGGTGGTGATGGTGGTGGTGGTGATGACAGTGGTGATGATGGTAATGATGATGATGATGGTGGTGATGATGATGATGATGATGGTGGTGGTGATGACAGTGGTGATTATGGTGGTGGTGACAGTGGTGATGGTAATGGTGATGATGATGATGATGATGGTGGTGGTGATGATGGTAATGGTGCTGATGATGATGGTGGTGATGGTGATGGTGGTGACGGTGATGATGATGATGATTATTATGACGATGATGATGATGGTGGTGGCAACGGTGATGATGATGATGATGATAGTGGTGACGGTAGTGGTGATGATGATGATGGTGGTGGTGATGGTGGTGGTGATGATGATGACGGTGGTGATGATGGTGGTGGTGGTGGTGGTGATGATAATGGTGGTGGCAACGGTGATGATGATGATAGTGGTGATGATGGTGGTGGTGATGATGATGATGGTGGTGGTGACGGTGATGATGACGATGATGATGGTGGTGGCAACAGTGATGATGATGATGATGGTGGTGGTGACGGTGATGATGACGATGATGATGGTGGTGGCAACAGTGATGATGATGATGGTGGTGGTGACGGTGATGATGACGATGATGATGGTGGTGGCAACAGTGATGATGGTGGTGATGACAGTGGTGACGATGGTGGTGATGGTGTTGATGATGGTGGTGATGATGATGATGATGATGGTGATAATGATGATGATGGTAATGGTGATGATGATGATGGTGGTGGTGGTGGTGACGGTGGTGATGATGATGATGATGGTGATGGTGATGATGATGATGATGATGATGATGGATATTTGGCTCCTCAGAGCTGTTCTGGCATCATGGCTCCTGCAGGAACAGCTGGAGCTGCTGGGTAAACTGGGCTGTGTGCTGTGCTGCTGTGGCTCTGTGGTGCTCATCATTCACTCCCCAAAGACCGATAGCATGGCATCGAGAGCTGAGTTCCAGCAGCAGCTTCTCGACCCAGGTACCCACACTACACAACACTACACAACACTGCACTACACTACACAACACTACACAACACTGCACCACACTACACAACACTACACAACACTGCACCACACTACACAACTACACAACATTACACCATACTACACAACACGACACAACACTACACCATACTACACTACACTGCACTACATCACACAACACTGCACCACACTACACAACTACACAACACTACACAACATTACACCATACTACACAACACTACACTACACTGCACTACATCACACAACACTGCACCACACTACACAACACTACACAACACTGCACTACACTACACAACACTACACAACACTGCACCACACTACACTACACTACACTGCACCACACTACACAACTACACAACAGTACACAACATTACTCCATACTACACAACACTACACAACACAACACTACACTACACTACACTGCACTACATCACACAACACTGCACCACACTACACAACTACACAACACTACACAACATTACACCATACTACACAACACTACACTACACTGCACTACATCACACAACACTGCACCACACTACACAACACTACACAACACTACACCACACTACACAACACTACACAACACTGCACCACACTATACAACACTACACAACACTGCACCACACTACACAACACTACACAACACTGCACCACACTACACAACACTACACAACACTGCACCACACTACACTACACAACACTACACAACACTACACCACACTACACAACACTGCACCACACTACACAACACTGCACCACACTACACAACACTACACAACACTGCACCACACTACACAACACTACACAACACTGCACCACACTACACTACACTACACTATACTGCACTACATCACACAACACTGCACCACACTACACAACTACACAACACTACACAACATTACACCATACTACACAACACTACACTACACTGCACTACATCACACAACACTGCACCACACTACACAACACTACACAACACTGCACTACACTACACAACACTACACAACACTGCACCACACTACACTACACTACACTGCACCACACTACACAACTACACAACAGTACACAACATTACACCATACTACACAACACTACGCAACACTACACTACACTACACTACACTGCACTACATCACACAACACTGCACCACACTACACAACTACACAACACTACACAACATTACACCATACTACACAACACTACACTACACTGCACTACATCACACAACACTGCACCACACTACACAACACTACACAACACTACACTACACTACACTACACTACACTGCACTACATCACACAACACTGCACCACACTACACAACTACACAACACTACACAACACTGCACCACACTACACAACACTACACAACATTACACCATACTACACAACACTACACTACACAACACTACACTACACTACACTACATCACACAACACTGCACCACACTACACAACTACACAACACTGCACTACACTACACAACACTACACTACACTGCACTACATCACACAACACTGCACCACACTACACAACTACACAACACTACACAACACTGCACTACACTACACAACTACATAACACTACACAACACTGCACCACACTACACAACTACACAACACTACACAACATTACACCATACTACACAACACTACACAACACTACACTACACTACACAACACTGCACTACACTAGACTACACAACACTACACCACACTACATTACACTGCACCACACTACACTACACTACACTGCACTACATCACACAACACTACACCACACTACATTACACTACACTACACTACACTACACTACACCACACTACATTACACTACACATCACACAACACTACACCACACTACATTACACTACACTACACCACACCACACTACACTACACTACATCACACAACACTACACCACACTACATTACACTGCACCACACTACACCACACTACACTACATTGCACTACATTACACTACACTACACTTCACTACACTACACTACACTACACCACACTAGACTACACTACACTACATCACACAACACTACACCATACTACATTACACTGCACCACACTACACCACACTACACTACACTACACTGCACTACATTACACTACACTACATCACACAACACTACACCACACTACACTACACTGCACTACATTACACTACACTACACCACACTAGACTACACTACACTACACCACACTAGACTACACTACACTACATCACACAACACTACACCATACTACATCACACTACACTACATTACACTACACTACATCACACTACACCACACTACACTACACTACACTGCACTACATCACACAACACTACACCACACTACATTACACTACACTACACTGCACCACACTACACCACACTACACTACATTACACTACACTACATCACACTACACCACACTACAGTACACTACACTGCACTACATCACACAACACTACACCACACTACATTACACTACACTACACTGCACCACACTACACCACACTACACTACATTACACTACACTACACCACACTAGACTACACTACACTACACTACACTGCACTACATCACACAACACTACACCACACTACATTACACTACACTACACCACACTAGACTACACTACACTACACTACACTAGACTACACTACACTACATCACACAACACTACACCATACTACATTACACTGCACCACACTACACCACACTACACTACATTACAGTACACTACATCACACTACACCACACTACATCACACAACACTACACCACACTACATTACACTACACTACATCACACTACACCACACTACACTACACTACACTGCACTACATCACACAACACTACACCACACTACATTACACTACACTACATCACACTACACCACACTACATTACACTACACTACATCACACTACACCACACTACACTACACTGCAGTACATCACACAACACTACACCACACTACACTACACTGCACCACACTACACTACACCACACTACATTACACTACACTACATCACACAACACTACACCACACTACACTACACTGCACCACACTACACTACACCACACTACATTACACTACACTACATCACACAACACTACACCACACTACACTACACTGCACCACACTACACTACACCACACTACATTACACTACACTACATCACACTACACCACACTACACTACACTGCACCACACTACACTACACCACACTACATTACACTACACTACATCACACTACATCACACTACACCACACTACATCACACTACATTACACTACACTACACTACACTACACTACACTACATCACACTACACTACATTACACTACACTACACTACACTACATCACACTACACCACACTACACTACACTACATTACATTACACTACACTACACTACACTACACTACACTACATTACACTACACTACATCACACTACACCACACTACACTACACTACACTACATCACACTACACTACACTACACTACACTACATTACACTACACTACACTACACTACACCACACTACACTACACTACACTACACTACACTGCAGTACATCACACAACACTACACCACACTACACTACACTGCACCACACTACACTACACCACACTACATTACACTACACTACATCACACAACACTACACCACACTACACTACACTGCACCACACTACACTACACCACACTACATTACACTACACTACATCACACTACACCACACTACAGTACACTACACTGCACTACATCACACAACACTACACCACACTACATTACACTACACTACATCACACTACACCACACTACATCACACTACACCACACTACATCACACTACATTACACTACATTACACTACACTACACTACACTACACTACACTACACTACACTACATCACACTACACTACACTACATTACACTACACTACACTACACTACATCACACTACACCACACTACACTACACTACATTACATTACACTACACTACACTACACTACACTACATTACACTACACTACATCACACTACACCACACTACACTACACTACACTACATCACACTACACTACACTACACTACACTACACTACATTACACTACACTACACTACACTACATTACACTACACTACACTACACTACACTACACTACACTACATCACACTACACTACACTACACTACACTACATCACACTACACCACACTAGACTACACTACACTACACCACACTAGACTACACTACACTACATCACACAACACTACACCATACTACATTACACTGCACCACACTACACCACACTACACTACATTACAGTACACTACATCACACTACACCACACTACACTACACTACACTGCACTACATCACACAACACTACACCACACTACATTACACTACACTACATCACACTACACCACACTACACTACACTGCAGTACATCACACAACACTACACCACACTACATTACACTACACTACACTACACTACATCACACTACACCACACTACATTACACTACACTACATCACACTACACCACACTACACTACACTGCACTACATCACACAACACTACACCACACTACATTACACTATACTACACTGCACCACACTACACAACACTACACCACACTACATTACACTACACTACACTGCACCACACTACACTACACCACACTACATTACACTACACTACATCACACTACACCACACTACACTACACTACACTGCACCACACTACACTACACCACACTACATTACACTGCACTACATCACACAACACTACACTACACTACACTACACTACACTACATTACATTACACTACATCACACAACACTACACCACACTACATTACACTACACTACATTACACTACATCACACTACACTACACTACACTACACTACATTACACTACACTACACTACACTACACTACACCACACTACATTACACTACACTACACTACATTACACTACACTACACTACATTACACTACACTACATTACACTACACCACACTACATTACACTACACTACATTACACTACATCACACTACACTACACTACACTACACTACACTACATTACATTACACTACACTACATTACACTACACTACATTACACTACACCACACTACATTACACTACACTACATTACACCACATCACACTACACTACACTACACTACACTACACTACATTACACTACACCACACTACATTACACTACACTACATTACACTACATCACACTACACTACACTACACTACATTACATTACACTACATTACACTACACTACACTACACTACATTACACTACACTACACTACACTACACTACACTACACTACATTACATTACATTACACTACATTACACTACACTACACTACACTACACTACACTACATTACATTACATTACACTACATTACACTACACTACACTACACTACACTACACTACAATACACTACATCACACCACACTACTCTACACTACATTACATTACATCACACTACACTACACTACACTACATTACATTACATTACACTACACTACACTACACTACATTACATTACACTACACTACACTACACTACACTACACTACATTACACTACACTACACTACACTACACTACACTACACTACACTACACTACATTACACTACACTACACTACACTACACTACACTACATTACACTACACTACACTACACTACACTACACTACACTACATTACACTACACTACACTACACTACACTACATTACACTACACTACATTACACTACACTACACTACATTACACTACACTACACTACACTACATTACACTACACTACACTACATTACATTACACTACACTACACTACACTACACTACACTACACTACACTACATTACACTACACTACACTACACTACACTACACTACACTACATTACACTACACTACACTACACTACACTACACTACACTACATTACATTACACTACACTACACTACACTACACTACATTACACTACACTACACTACACTACATTACACTACACTACACTACACTACATTACACTACACTACATTACACTACACTACACTACACTACATTACACTACACTACATTACACTACACTACACTACATTACACTACACTACACTACACTACACTACACTGCACCACACTACACTACACCACACTACATTACACTACACTACACTACACTAGACTACACTACACTACACTACACTACATTACACTACATCACACTACACCACACTACATTACACTACACTACATCACACTACACTACACTACACTACACTACATTACACTACACTACACTACACTACACTACACTACACTACACTACACTACATTACACTACACTACACCACACTACACTACATTACACTACACTACACCACACTACACTACATTACACTACACTACACCACACTACACTACATTACACTACACTACACCACACTAGACTACACTACACTACACTGTACTACATCACACAACACTACACCACACTACATTACACTACACTACACCACACTAGACTACACTACACTACACCACACTAGACTACACTACACTACATCACACAACACTACACCATACTACATTACACTGCACCACACTACACTACACTACACTACATTACAGTACACTACATCACACTACACCACACTACACTACACTACACTGCACTACATCACACAACACTACACCACACTACATTACACTACACTACATCACACTACACCACACTACACTACACTACACTGCAGTACATCACACAACACTACACCACACTACATTACACTACACTACACTACATCACACTACACCACACTACATTACACTACACTACATCACACTACACCACACTACACTACACTGCACTACATCACACAACACTACACCACACTACATTACACTATACTACACTGCACCACACTACACAACACTACACCACACTACATTACACTACACTACACTGCACCACACTACACTACACCACACTACATTACACTACACTACATCACACTACACCACACTACACTACACTACACTGCACCACACTACACTACACCACACTACATTACACTGCACTACATCACACAACACTACACTACACTACACTACATTACATTACACTACATTACACTACACTACATTACATTACACTACATCACACAACACTACACCACACTACATTACACTACACTACATTACACTACATCACACTACACTACACTACACTACACTACATTACACTACACTACACTACACTACACCACACTACATTACACTACACTACACTACATTACACTACACTACACTACATTACACTACACTACATTACACTACACCACACTACATTACACTACACTACATTACACTACATCACACTACACTACACTACACTACACTACACTACACTACATTACATTACACTACACTACATTACACTACACCACACTACATTACACTTCACTACATTACACTACATCACACTACACTACACTACACTACATTACACTACACTACATTACACTACATTACACTACACTACACTACACTACATTACACTACATTACACTACACTACATTACACTACATTACACTACACTACATTACACTACATTACACTACACTACACTACATTACACTACACTACACTACACTACATTACACTACACTACACTACACTACATTACATTACACTACATTACACTACACTACACTACACTACACTACACTACACTACACTACATTACACTACACTACACTACACTACATTACACTACACTACACTACACTACATTACACTACACTACACTACACTACATTACACTACACTACACTACACTACACTACATTACACTACACTACACTACACTACATTACACTACACTACACTACATTACATTACATTACATTACACTACATTACACTACACTACACTACACTACATTACATTACACTACACTACACTACATTACACTACACTACACTACACTACACTACACTACACTACACTACATTACACTACACTACACTACATTACACTACACTACACTACACTACATTACACTACACTACACTACACTACATTACACTACACTACACTACACTACATTACACTACACTACACTACATTACACTACACTACACTACATTACACTACACTACACTACACTACATTACACTACACTACACTACATTACATTACATTACACTACATTACACTACACTACACTACATTACACTACACTACACTACACTACACTACATTACACTACACTACACTACACTACAATACACTACATTACACTACACTACACTACACTACATTACATTACACTACATTACACTACACTACACTACACTACATTACACTACACTACACTACACTACATTACATTACACTACACTACACTACACTACACTACATTACACTACACTACACTACACTACATTACACTACACTACACTACATTACACTACACTACACTACACTACATTACACTACACTACACTACACTACACTACACTACATTACACTACACTACACTACACTACACTACACTACACTACATTACATTACACTACACTACATTACACTACACTACACTACACTACACTGCACCACACTACACAACACTACACTACACTTATATCCAACCTGTTACACTTTATGTCCACTCTGTGACCCTTATGTTCAACCTCTTGCCTTTATTTCCACCCTGTGAATATTATGTCCATTCTGTGTCTCTTATGTCCACCATGTGGCCCTTCTGTCCATCATATGACCCTTATGTCCACCCTGTTATCTTTTGTTCACCTTTTGACCCTTTATGTCCATCCTGTGGCCCTTAAGTCTACCCTGTGACCCTTTATGTCCAACCTGTTACCCTTATGTCAAACCTGTTACACTTTATGTCCACCCTGTGACCCTTTACGTCCACCCTGTGACCATTTATGTCCACCCTGTGACCCTTTACGTCCACTCTGTGACCCTTTACGTCCACTCTGTGACCCTTTATGTCCACCCTGTTATCCTTATATTTACCCTGTTACTCTTATGTCCACCCTGTGACCCTTTACGTCCACCCTGTGACCATTTATGTCCACCCTGTGACCCTTTACGTCCACTCTGTGACCCTTTACGTCCACTCTGTGACCCTTTATGTCCACCCTGTTATCCTTATATTTACCCTGTTACTCTTATGTCCACCCTGTGACCCTTATGTCCACCCTGTGACCCTTATATCTACCCTGTGACCCTTATATCCACCCTGTGACCCTTATGTACACCTTGTGACCCTTATATCCACCCTCTGACTCTCCTATCTATTCTTTGTTTATGTATTGTTTGTGTTTCAGTGTTTGTGAGCTACATCACGCTGGTGCTGCTGCTACTGGTGCTGCTGATTGGCTGGCTCTCTCCAGCGTACGGAAAGTCCAACATCATGGTGTACGTGGGAATCTGTTCCCTGTTGGGAAGCTTCACGGTGCCGAGCTGCAAAGGTCTGGGTCTGGCTGCGAAGGAGGCGTTCAGCGGAGACTCGTCTCCCGATAACGGAGCTCTGTTCCTCTTCCTAAGCTTGCTGGGAATTCTCCTGGTCAGCATCCTGACCCAGTTCACCTTCATCAACAGAGCCTTGGAGAGCTTCAGCTCCAATGTCTTCGAGGCTGTGTATTACGTCACCTTCACGTGCTCTGTCATCCTCGCCACCGCCATCTTGTTTAAAGAGTGGGAGGAGCTCGGAGCTCTGGACTGTCTTGGGATTTTGTGTGGATTCATTACGATATCTGTGGGAGTGACACTGTTACGCGTGTCTCAGGAAGCCATGCTCACGTGGACTCCGCCCAAAGCCAAAGACGAGTAGTTTATATTTAAACATCTGTCAGAACTCTGGAATCATGCGCTCGTTTCAGGCGGCAGTGTTGCACTACAGCGCCCCCTGCTGGAGATGATCTATTACACCAACACATGCTCACTTCTGTGGAATTGTGTCTTGTTATTAATTGACATATCCTGCTATTAAGGGTGTGTTTTAACATAACACACAAATCAGGAAATAAATCAACTGAATAAATACTATACCTCATCTAACGGTTTAAATTAATCCTCATGTTTCCATCCTTATGTCACTGTCTCTACACTTATGTCACTCCTTCTATCCTTATGTCACTCTCTCTAAACTTATGTGACTCCTGCTACCCTTATGTCACTCCTTTTATCCTTATATTACTCCTGCTACCCTTATGTCACTTCTGCTATCCTTATCCCACTCCTTTTATCCTTATGTCACTCCTGCTACCCTTATGTCACTCCTTTTATCCTTATGTCACTCCCTCTACCTGTATGTCACTTCCTCTATACTTATGTCACTTCTTTTATCCTTATATCACTCTCTCTACCCTTATGTCTCTCTCCCTACCCTTATGTCTCTCTCTCTACCCTTATGTCTCTCTCTCCACCCTTATGTCACTCTCTCTACCCTTATGTCACTCTCTCTACCCTTATGTCTCTCTTTGTATCCTTATGTCACGCGTTTCATCCTTATGTCACTCCTGCTACCCTTATGTCACTCCCTCTACCCTTATGTCAATCCCAGAACCCTAATATAAGTCTCATTATCCTAAAGTTCACTGTATTTAAGATGAACAGGAAAGGATTTAAAGCCAGTATTTTCTCATTTTTAATACCTAATAGAACAGAAATCTTCCATTTGGAGATTTAGACACTGAATTCCATTTATAAATATGCAGCTGTGAAACCAAACAAGCACAAGTTTCTTCTTGCTGTGTTTTTTCAGTGTACGTTCTGTCCTGAGGGTGTGTAAACTTTTGCACTCAGCTCTTCGTGCGTAACTCTGTAGCTGATGTCACTAATCAGGGTTGATTAAATGACACAAGCTGTGATGTCACTAACGACTCCTGTATTAACAAAGGTGGTTTTGAACACTAGTGTGATTTTTAATTGTTTGTAATAATAATTACGTTTTTTTTCTTAATAAACAATAATGACAAGAAATCATACAAAATCCTCCACATTCCTTATTGTGTGACTTTTTTAATTAAAGACAAAAACCTAATACTTGCAAATCGCCAAAAAGTGTATTTATCATATTTAATAGTCATTTCTATTTAATTTTTAAAGTGTTAAATAATTTTATACTTGAATGACTATTTAATAACGCAAAAAATTAAAAGCAATAAATAACGACCGTACGTCTTGTCTTTTTTCTTTAACCCCTGTCACCACATTTTCATTGTTTTATATATTATTTTATTTTATCTCATGAATAAAGGTGTTTTATGTAAATGTTGATCAGATCTGGGTTTGTCGTATGTAAATTAAGTGTAAATAATGGGTGTGTATTTCAAACTCTTTTGTATTCTTGTTACACTGGACAGTTTGCATAGATGTGATATCCTTTCTCTCTCTATTCCTCCGCACTCATTATTATGTCCGATTTCTGATATTTTTTAGTAAACAGCATGACAAAATTATAGGGTTAATACGCTATATTGCCAAAAGTTTTGGGACACCCCTCCAAATCATTGAATTTAGGTGTTCCAATCACTTCTATGGCCACAGGTGTATAAAATCCAGCACCTAGGCATGCAGACTGCTTCTATAAACATTTGTGAAAGAATGGGACGCTCTCAGGAGCTCAGTGAATTCAAGCGTGGTACTGTGATAGGTTTCCACCTGTGCAACAAATCCAGTCGTCCATTTGTGACATTTCTTCACTACTAAATATTCCATGCTCAACTGTTAGTGGTATTATAACAAAGTAGAAGCAACTAGAAACAACAGAAACTCAACCCTGAAGTGGTAGGCCATGTAAAATCACAGATCGGGGTCAGCTAAGGCTCACAGTGCGCAGAGGTCAACAACTTTCTGCAGAGTCAATAGCTACAGACCTCCAAATTTTGTGTGGCCTTCAGATTAGCTCAAGTACAGTGTGTAGAGAGCTTCAAAGTATTTGTTTTCGTGGCCGAGGAGCTGCATCCGAGCCTTATATCACCAAGTGCAATGCAAAGCATGGGATGCAGTGGTGTAAAGCACACCACCACTGGACTCTTAAACAGTGGAGACATGTATTCTGGAGTGACCAATCACGCTCCTATGCCTGGCAATTCAATGAAGGAGTCTGGGTTTGGTGGTTGCCAAGAGAATGGTACTTGCCTGACTGCATTATGCCAAGTGTAAAGTTTGGTGGAGGGGGGATTATGGTGTAGGGTAGTTTTTCAGTGAAATCAACTCTTAATGCTTCAACTTCATACCAAGACATTTTGGACAATTTCATGCTTTGTGGGAACAGTTTGGAGATGACCCCTTCCTGTTCCAACATAACTGATGAGTGAGTGATGGATGAGTGAGTTTGGTGTGGAGGAACTTGACTGGCCTGCACAGTGCAAATGGAGTCCTGACCTCAACTCCATAGAACACCTTTGGGATGAATTAGAGTGGAGACTGTGAGCCAGACCTTCTTGTCCAACATCAGTGCCTGACCTCACAAATACTGTTCTAGTGTAATGGTCAAAAATTCCCATAAACACACTCTTAAACCTTGTGGAAATCCTTCCCAGAAGAGTTGAAGCTGTTCTAGCTGCAAAGGGCGGGACAACTCCATATTACATTCATGTGCATGTAAAGGCAGACGTCCCAAAACTTTTGGCAATATACTATAGGAGCTGCCGTAAAAACTGTTTGGTTTTATGTTTGTTGATTAGCATATTTATCCAACTTTAGCTGGATGTTCATTTCATCGAAAGTAAATGAATTCAGGTTAATTAAAATATAGTGTGTGTGTGTAATTTAATTTAATATATAATGTTTGAAAGTGGGTTGAACATGACATAAAAAGGGAGTTCAATTTCAATAAATCACTGAAATGAATAAATTTAATAACAGCTGCTTCTCTTCCCACGGTCTAAAGTTGACCTTTCCAATATGGCGGAAAGCGTCAACGCAGCGCACCACCTAGCATCAGCCGTTATTCAGTCACGTGTACCTTGCGTCGACCTCGCGAAGTTCTTGCTTGCGCATGCGCACTCCCATGCCCTTTCACCGTTGGATGGATGAGGGGAAAAGGTTCTTTAGCGAGTTCCTAGCTGCGACAAGAGAAAGAGACCAATCCCGGAAAAATGAAGCTTCTGCCGTCCGGACAGTGTTTGTGTTGACCACCGGAAACAAACAGGTATTTATTTCGTAGCGAATGAGTTACATCATGGTTTTACAAGGCACAGTAAAGCCGTTATGGAATCCGGTTTGTCCATTTAGCTGCTAGCTTATCAGGCTAGTTGAGTACGCGTACTAGAGTACTGAGTAGTATGGAAGAATTTAGTGCGCGTGATCTGCTCTCGCGCACTGCGTAGTAAGCTAGGGCGGAAATCAGTAGGTTTAATAGCAGGAGGCTCTTCCTGTATTGCTCAGATTTCTGCCGTGAGCTAAACACACACACACACACACACACACACACACACACACACACACACACATACATACATACATACACACATACATACACACACACACACGGCTGTCACTTGAGCTTATTTATTCATGTGACATGAATGAAACAGCTCTAGGGGACACGTGCGATGTTTGTAAAGTTTGCTATGGAAACGGTAAGCTTTTATTATTATTAGAATTTTAATAACCTTGTTTTTATAGAATTGAATGTAGAACATTGATTACATTTTTTTAGGAAGCAGGAAATCTTTTAAACCTGTTAAACATTCCTCAGATTTGGTGTGAATAGAAATGTTTCAGAGTTAAGGAATTCTATATATATATTTTCTTCAGTCCATTAAATCCTGAAAGTGACAGATGACTGATGTGTGTGTGTGTTGGTCAGGTGTTGTATCCGGACTCGGCTGCTCCGGAGGAGGACGGTTCCTGTGCTCGCTGCTCAATGTGACAGAGGATCACGTCTTCGCCATGGCTCAGGAGCGAGGCAGATTCGACTTCTACATCGGCCTGGCTTTGGCCATCAGCTCCAGTTTGTTTATCGGTGGAAGTTTCATCCTGAAGAAGAAGGGACTGCTGAGACTCGCCCGGAAAGGCTCCATGCGAGCAGGTAACATTCCGGAGTTCTGATATTTCCGGAACCTCTGGACCACCTTTAAAATGTCCATTTATTATTTACTCGCTCTTCATAAAGCACATTATTAAGAAAATAGAGTAACACTAGTAGCTGAAGGTGAGTGTGGAAGTGCAGATAATTCCTGGGTGAAGTTACTCTTACGGAATAATATTCAGGAATTCTGAAAATCGTAATTTTTGCTGTCTTTACATGTTTCTTTCTAATTATTTTCCGAATTCTGGTTTCTGTAATCCTCATCTTAGATATGTGGTGTCAGATCGTGTTCTTGACGTTGTGCTCTGGAATTCTGGTATCTGGTTCTTGGAATTCTGGGAATCTGGTCTCAGAGTTCTTTAAAAAATAGTGCTTGGTTTTGGTGTTAATTCTGGCTTGTGTTCTTAATTTCTGGTCTGGGATTTCAGGAATTCCGGTCTGGGGAATTTTGGAACTTTGCTCTGGGATTTCTGGTCTCTGTCTTTGAGTTCGGAGAAATTCTGGTCTGGGATTTCTGGTCACTATCTTGGAATTCTTGGAGTTCTGGGAATTTTGTCTTGGACTTATCAAAAAGTTTTTCTTTGGTTGTGGTGTTAATTCTGATTTGTAAATTTCTGGCCTCAGATTTGTAATATCCTGCTTCTGTGGTTCTGGATTTGTTCTCATGAGGAAAGAGCTCGGGCGTTTTAGTGTTCCTTTAAACTCTGAACACACTCATAAATCATACGAGCACATTTTTGAACAGGGTTGTTGATTGTGTAGCACCTTGTGTGGTCAGGGAGGTTAAACTGGTTCTGAGTGTGTGTGTGTGTGTGTGTGTGTGTGTGTGAGAGCTCTGCAGACACTCCTCATTTCACTTGTTGCTTGTGAAGGCGTGGCTCATTTGTCTATGTTGTAATCCACTCTACCTAACCCTCAGCATGTCGCTGCACCTCACGTGTTCTTCATTCTGATGAAATAATTACAGACAGTAAAGAGAGGAGAAGAAGACACTGGTTTTGGTGAAGCTGTTGGTCAGACAGTAGAGAGAGAGAGAGAGAGAGAGAGAGAGAGAGAGAGAGAGAGAGGAGAAGAAGCTGGTTTTACTGAAGGTGTTGGTCAGACAGTAGAGAGAGAGAGAGAGAGAGAGAGGAGAAGAAGACACTGGTTTTGGTGAAGCTGTTGGTCAGACAGTAGAGAGAGAGAGAGAGAGAGAGAGAGAGGAGAAGAAGCTGGTTTTACTGAAGGTGTTGGTCAGACAGTAGAGAGAGAGAGAGAGAGAGAGAGAGAGAGAGAGAGAGAGGAGAAGAAGCTGGTTTTACTGAAGGTGTTGGTCAGACAGTAGAGAGAGAGAGAGAGAGAGAGAGAGGAGAAGAAGCTGGTTTTACTGAAGGTGTTGGTCAGACAGTAGAGAGAGAGAGAGAAGCTGTTGGTTTTACTGAAGGTGTTGGTCAGACAGTAGAGAGAGAGAGAGAAGCTGTTGGTTTTACTGAAGGTGTTGGTCAGACAGTAGAGAGAGAGAGAGAAGCTGTTGGTTTTACTGAAGGTGTTGGTCAGACAGTAGAGAGAGAGAGAGAAGCTGTTGGTTTTAGTGAAGGAGTTGGTCATGTGCTCCAGAGACATCATGTGAAGATCCAGAACTGGAATTCCACTCGGCTTTGTGATGCGGTACTGAGGGCCAGTCTGGAGGAAAACGGTCACAATGTTTTGAGAATAAAGTCGTTCTGTTATGAAATAAAGTGGTGCTTCAAGTGGTGAAGACTCTGTGTTGTTGACTGGAGGATCAGGGTTCAAGCCCCAGCACCACCACACAACACTGCTGGGCAATAGAGCAATGCCCTTCACCCTCCCTACTCCAGGGGGGCTGTATCATACCTGCCCCTGTGCTCTGAACTTCCTCAGCTGGGATATGTGAAGTAAAGGATTTCAGTGTGCTGTAATGTATGTGTGGCGATGATAAAGGCTTCTTGCCCTCAGCTCTTCTTCTTCTAAACATGAAAATCATAATATTTTAAGAAAAAAAAGCTTTTGCACATTATTGCATGGAAATTTGTAATATTTTGGGTTAATTTATTTTATTACAAAATTGCTTTATAGCAAAAAAGAGTCCTGTGATTTAATAAAAGTTTCTTAACACTTGCTTTATTAAACATGTCTCTCTCTTGCTCTTCCACCCCCCCCCCCCCACCTCTCTCTTCCTCTTTGTCTCTCTCTTTCTCTCTCTAGGTCAAGGTGGTCACGCGTATCTAAAAGAATGGCTTTGGTGGGCGGGGCTTTTATCGAGTAAGTAACTGGATAATTATAATCACACACGGCTCATAAATACACACGAGTGTGTAAATTAGGAAACACCCACAGTTATGACGCATCGTCTCGGATCCGTTATCTGATGATAAATGGATCTCAGTTAACATCACACTTTTCTCACCTGTTTATCTCTCTCAAAGCTCTTGTAATTTCTTGATGTGTGTAACTGGAGGTAACGTAGACGTGATTAATGATGAACTGACTGTGTGTGTGTGTGTGTGTGTGTAGTGGGTGCTGGTGAAGCTGCAAATTTCGCAGCTTATGCGTTTGCCCCTGCGACACTCGTCACTCCGCTCGGGGCTCTCAGCGTGCTCGTCAGGTAGACACACACACACACTCTTCACACTCGTATACTCTGAAAATAAGATGATGGGGTGTTAAAACACCCCGGTTGTTAACCGTTTCCATGACAATCAAAAAGTAGTTTCATATCAAGAAGGTGATGTGTACAGACTCAACTCTTCATGACTGATGACACGTTTCTCACACACACTACATACACATGTACAGAGTAATGAGGGTGTGTCTTCTGGGCGTTACAGCGCCGTGCTCTCCTCCTACTTCCTGACGGAGAGGCTGAACCTGCACGGGAAGCTGGGATGTCTCCTCAGCGTGCTCGGCTCCACCACCATGGTGATCCACGCGCCGCAGGAGGAGGAGATCGACAGCCTCAAAGACATGGCCGAGAAACTGATGGACCCAGGTACGACACCGAACACCACACTGGTTCAAATTCAATACTCTGACCGACAAGGAGAAACGCTTCTGTTACCGTTACCATAGTAACCGTCAGATTACAACAAACGGCTGATGTGTAATGAAGATTCGAGACTCCAGTGTTAAAAATTTAACATGACAAGCTCTCTATTAACATAGAGAGAGAGAGAGAGAGAATGAGAGAGAATGTGAGTGAATGAGAGAGAGAGAGAGAGAGAGAGAGATATGGAATGAAAGAGAGAGAGAGAGAGAGAGAATGAGAGAGAATGTGAGTGAATGAGAGAGAGAGAGAGAGAGAGAGATATGGAATGAAAGAGAGAGAGAGAGAGAGAGATGTGAGTGAATGAGAGAGAGATGGAATGAGAGAGATATGTGAGAGAGAGAGAGAGAGAGAGATATGGAATGAAAGAGAGAGAGATGTGAGTGAATGAGAGAGAGATGAGAGAGAGAGAGATGTGAGTGAATGAGAGAGAGATATGGAATGAGAGAGATATGGAATGAAAGAGAGAGAGATGAGTGAATGAGAGAGAGATGGAATGAGAGATGGAATGAGAGAGATATGGAATGAGAGACAGAGAGATGTGAGTGAAAGAGATGGAATGAGAGAGATATGGAATGAGAGAGATATGGAATGAGAGAGAGAGATATGGAATGAAAGAGAGAGATGTGAGTGAATGAGAGAGATGGAATGAGAGAGAGAGATGTGAGTGAATGAGAGAGAGAGATGGAATGAGAGAGATGTGAGTGAATGAGAGAGATATGGAATGAGAGATGTGAGTGAATGAGAGAGATGTGAGTGAATGAGAGAGAGAGGGAATGAGAGAGAGAGAGATGTGAGTGAATGAGAGAGAGAGATGGAATGAGAGAGATGTGAGTGAATGAGAGATATGGAATGAGAGAGAGAGAGAGATATGGAATGAAAGAGAGAGATGTGAGTGAATGAGAGAGAGAGAGATGTGAGTGAATGAGAGAGAGAGAGATGTGAGTGAATGAGAGAGAGAGAGAGATATGGAATGAAAGAGAGAGATGTGAGTGAATGAGAGAGATATGGAATGAGAGATGGAATGAGAGAGAGAGAGATGTGAGTGAATGAAAGAGAGAGAGAGATGGAATGAAAGAGAGAGAGATAGATATGGAATGAAAGAGAGAGAGATGTGAGTGAATGAGAGAGAGAGAGATATGGAATGAAAGAGAGAGAGATAGATATGGAATGAAAGAGAGAGAGAGATGTGAGTGAATGAGAGAGAGAGAGATATGGAATGAAAGAGAGAGAGATAGATATGGAATGAAAGAGAGAGAGAGATGTGAGTGAATGAGAGAGAGAGAGATATGGAATGAAAGAGAGAGAGATAGATATGGAATGAAAGAGAGAGAGATGTGAGTGAATGAGAGAGAGAGAGAGAGATATGGAATGAAAGAGAGAGAGATAGATATGGAATGAAAGAGAGAGAGATAGATATGGAATGAAAGAGAGAGAGAGATGTGAGTGAATGAGAGAGAGAGAGAGATGTGAGTGAATGAGAGAGAGAGATATGGAATGAAAGAGAGAGATGTGAGTGAATGAGAGATATGGAATGAGAGAGAGATGTGAGTGAATGAGAGAGAGAGAGATGTGAGTGAATGAGAGAGAGAGAGATATGGAATGAAAGAGAGAGATGTGAGTGAATGAGAGAGATATGGAATGAGAGAGAGAGAGATGTGAGTGAATGAGAGAGAGAGAGATGTGAGTGAATGAGAGAGAGAGAGAGATATGGAATGAAAGAGAGAGAGAGATGTGAGTGAATGAGAGAGAGAGAGATATATGGAATGAAAGAGAGAGAGAGATGTGTGAGTGAATGAGAGAGAGAGAGAGAGAGAGAGAGATATGGAATGAAAGAGAGAGAGAGATTTGGAATGAAAGAGAGAGAGAGATGTGAGTGAATGAGAGAGAGAGAGAGAGAGATATGGAATGAAAGAGAGAGAGATGTGAGCACATGAGGGAACAACTGTTATAGTCTATATAATGTAAGTGAGAAGAGGAACTAAGTGTAAGTATAAATGGATAAAAATGTACATTGTTTTTTATTCTAATAAATAATCAGTGGTAAACTGCAGCAGTGTAAAAGGAATAAAACACTTTAGGATGTATTTTTTTCTGTAACAGCAGACCTGAGAGTTTCTCATCCAGCTGTTTTACAGAAAAAAAGAAAAAGTTCATGAACAGATGTATAAATATTTAGTTCTGTTAATAATTTGCTGGATTAATAAATAATTAGTTCGTTAACGTTGACAATGTTTGCGCTTTCTCTGTGCAGGCTTCGTCGTCTTCGCCACGTTCGTCATCATCGTGGCTCTGATCTTCATCTGCGTGGTCGGTCCACGTCACGGCCAGACCAACATCCTGGTGTACATCACCATCTGCTCGGTGATCGGCTCTCTGTCTGTGTCCTGCGTGAAGGGTCTGGGGATCGCCATCAAGGAGGTGATCTCTGGTCAGCCCGTGTTCCGTAACCCTTTATCCTGGCTGCTGCTGGTGAGCTTGGTGGTGTGCGTCAGCACTCAGATCAACTACCTGAACAAAGCCCTGGACATCTTTAACACCTCCCTGGTCACGCCCATTTACTACGTCTTCTTCACCACCTCAGTGCTCACGTGTTCCGCCATCCTCTTCAAGGAGTGGGAGCACATGGGCTACGACGACGTCATCGGGACACTGAGCGGCTTCTTCACCATCATCGTGGGCATTTTCCTGCTGCACGCCTTCAAGGACATCAACGTCAGTCTGGCCATGCTGGCCATCAGCATCAGGAAGGAAGAGCGCAACGGGACGGTGGCCAACGGCGTCGGGGTGCACGCTCACTCCCCCTACGAGCTCCTCCGGGACGAGGAGGCGGTGGATTTAGAGGACAGAGAGATGACCACTACGTTCGATAACGTCTCCAGGAGAAACGGCGGCATAGCCGCGTCTTAGGTTTCAAACACCATAGGCTAATCATCTACTGTGTGATTTATTTTTTGTTGTTTTCTCTTTTAAAATCTGAAGACAATCAGAAACAGACCAGAGTCTGGGACCGAACGATTGTACACGAGTATTCTTTCATTTCTCTCTTCTCTTTCTGCCTTACACCAGTCACAGACGCAGCTTCTCGTAAGGCTTCGTCTTCTTCCTCGTGTAGCGTTGTAAATACTTTTTAAAAGCCTTGGCTTCTGATGTGTACATAACCTGCACTGATTTATGATTTTTCTTATCAACTTTTTTAATTTAAATTTAAACCCCTCCCTCTTTTCCCCTCTTCTTCCTCCTCCTCCTGTTATACCTTCTTCAGATGGTGGAAGCAAGTTAATGATAAATTGCTATATTTATTGAATTAAAAATCAGATTACAATCAAATACAAAAAAGGCACATTTTTTAGGCACTTGGTTATTTTTTTTTCTAAGAATATACTAGAGGAAACAAAAAAATAAAGGTCTTCATGCACTCAATTGCTCCAACAACCACCTGAAAAAAACACGATAGAAGAATATAAACCCAACACTTAAATAATCTCTCGCAGAAAGCCGCTCGGTTTCTTTCACCCACTTCTCCGATAAGTATAAAACAAACAAATGATTAGCATGTTACTAAAAAAAATGAGCTGAATAAGGCACATACAGTATGTGTACACTGTTTAAAACCCGGGACACTTTTGTTTTCTTTCTTCTTCCTCTTCACCACCCCGTTGCACAGAAATCTAATTCCAGGCTTCAGTGATTGCTTCAGAAACAGAATTCCCACCTAACTCTGAGAATTTCCTGGTCCCATTACACAACATTAGAGGTTTAGGTGAAGCGTGTAATAATGTGTGGTCCTAATGACACCCAAAAAAACAAAAAAAGGAAGGAAGGTCTTTTTCCAGCGTGATTAAATTTGTTAAGGCTTTGTAACTAAGCCACCTCACTGAGCTACTCCGGAACCTGGGACCAGCCTCAGTTGCTGGCCAGCGATTGGTGGATGGGTGGCTGGAAGCATCGAACATGTTCCACCGGCATGTTCTCCCCGTCTCCGGATTTCAGGTACTTGTTCAGAATGGCGAAGATCTCATCGTTCAGGACCTGGAACTTGCGGATGCGGTCCACCATTTTCTTTAAAGGCTGGAGAAGAAAAGAGATGACCGTTTAAAAAAAGTATAATAATAATAATAATGAAGGTGTACTGAAAACTCACGACTGTATGACAGGAAATTTGCAGAAAATCCTACTGATGGTCCCCCTATTTTCTGCCAAAACAGCCCTGACCTGTCCTGCACTGTGTATTCTGACCCCTTTCTATCAGAACCAGTATTAACTTCTTCAGCAATCTGAGCAACAGTAGCTCATCTGTTGGATCAGATCACACGGTCCAGCCTTCTCTCCCCACGTCCATCAATGAGCCTTGACCTCCCATGACCCTGTCGCCGGTTCACCACTGTTCCTTCCTTGGAACACTTTTGATAGATACTGACCACTGCAGACCGGGAACACCCCACAAGACCTGCAGTTTCCGGTGGTCTATCCGCCATGACAATTTGGTCCTTTTGGTCAAACTCACTCAAATCCTTACGCTTGTCCATTTTTCCTGCTTCTAACATCAACTTTGAGGACAAAATGTTGACTTGCTGCCTAATATATCCCACCCACTAACAGGTGCCATGATGAGGAGATCATCAGTCTTATTCACTTCACCGGTCACTGCTCAGAGCCACTTCAGAATAGTCCAGTGTTTTGTTAGCCAAGTTTTCTTAGCCAGTCTTGGGTGTTTCTAGCTGGGTCATTATCCTGTTAGAGGACCCATGACCAATCTTTCTGACCCTGGGCAGCACATCTCACTCCAGAATGCCTTTATAGTCCTGAGATTTCATTATACCCTGTAGAGATTCAAGACACCCTGCACCAGATGGAGCAAAGAAGCTTTGTGGCTTGTCCTTTGGACAGATGAGACAAAACTGGAGCTTTTTGGGCAAGGTCACATAATCTGCTGTGGATTTTTCTTTCTTTAATGAACCAACAATTTTGTTCATCATCAGCAGACATGGAGAGCTAGAAGTTAGCTAGGTCATGAAATAAATAAATGGAGGAAGAGCAGCGATTCTGACGCGGTTCCAGCAGCTATCTCGTCTCAGACTCACCACGCTCTTGATGATCTCGTCCTTGCCGTCGTGTTTCTGGACCTTGAGCAGGTGATAGCTGAAGTCCAGGATGTCGAAGCGTCTCTGCTGCCCCAGCAGGGTGATGATCATACAGCCGGCCCAGTTCAGCCCGTCGCCAAAACACTGCCTGGAGAACAGAAACAGCACGTGTCTGAGTCGCACACTCTCTAAACAAACACTCCACGGATGGACGGGATCAGACACTCACTCCACGGTGAACTCATGAGCTCCGACAGGGATGCAGTACACAAACTGCATGGCGCTCCACAGCCTGTGGAACTCCACACACTCGTCCACGTGCATCACTCCGTTGCTAGGTAACGGGCCACGCCATATCGGGTCATCCAGGAAACCGCGGACGCGGGACAGGATGACCTCGAAGATGGACAGTCCGCAGCATAGCCTCTCTTTGGTCAGCAGGTCGCCCTCACGAGCGATGGCGATTTGCTAATGAGAGAAAAGGAATAAAAGTCAGAAGTGTTATTTCTCCTACACCACAGCTTTATTCATTTTTAATTCATTAAGGAATGAGAAACAATTGCATAAAGGCAAGAAACCAGCAACTATCTCCTGTTTCTCACGCTCTTCAGGTGCACCTTCATACTGACTAAACATCACTGTGAAAAAAATGATTACTGAATAATTCATGATAGATTTAAATATATTCTTTAATAATTCATTACTTTTTAGAGAAAAAGAAAACACCTATAACTTGATGCCATGTAAAATGAACCTGAAGGCAGGAGATCAATCAAACCTCACGTCTAATCAAGAGCTGGATTCATTAATTCTGTAACTAATAATGTTTGAATAATAAGAGTTCTTTTCATGACAACTTATAAAATAGACTCAAATAATTTGATGTACAGTGCTTTAAAAATGATACACAGACAGATGGAAAGAAAATACCAGATCGACAGATGGAGTGATAAACAGATATATAGATGGATATATATGACAGTTGGATGGATGGATATATTATTAGATTGTCTGAGAGAATGTGGTGGATGGAGTGATAGACAGATAGATTAATGGATTGATGTATGGATGGATGGATAATTGGATGGATAGATGGATGGATGGATGATTGTATGGATGAATGGATGGATGGAAAATGAATGGATGATTGGATGGATGGATGGATGGATGAATAGATGGATGGATGGATGGATGGATGACTGGATGGATGTATGGATAGATGTATGATTGGATGGATGGACAGATAAATCTATGGACTGATGGGTGGATAGACGGATGACTGGATGGATAATTAGGCAGATATATCTATAGATGGACAACTGGCTGGCTTCCTGCTCTATTTAACGTTTTTAGTGAACATCTGCCCACCTGTGGAGTTCCCAGACGCTCGATCAGAGGCACCATGTGCAGCGCGGTGTATTTGGCCTCCAACCGCTTCATCTTAGCATCCAACCGCTCACCCTCTGCACAACGGAAAGGGGCGGGGCTTAGACCAGTTTCACATACATGACCACAGCCCATTGTCATTTCAAACCAACACACACACACACACTCTTTCCCCAGACCCTAGTGACCTACAGACATCAGGACTGTTCGCCTACCTTTCACGTGAACCCTGGGCAGAATGTTCTGGAATGGTGCAGCGTGCAGCAGGTCACACACTTCCTCCTGAGACTGCAGAGAAACACACACACAAAAGTAATGAACAACATCATTCAAGAGCAGAAAAACTCCAGCAGTGCATACTCAATCATGTGACACGTGTGTGAGTCCTCACTGATAAAACTGCTAACAAACACCTCTGTGTGTGTGAGTGTGAGTGTGTGTGTGTGTGTGTGTGTGAGAGAGAGTGTGTGTGTGAGTGTGAGAGTCATGCAAATGCAAACACTGAGCCACACTAACCAAACCCCTGTGTGATAAACTGTGCAAAGCATCGCTGGGTTTAATGTTCTGAACAACAACTCTCTACATAAGGGGTTTTGTGGTGAAGGTCAGGTAGCAGGTAGGTGGAGCTGTGGTCAAATATCACATGATCACAACACACACACACACACACACACACACACACAAGATACACAAAGTACATACACACAATGTGTCTGTAACAACACATGCCAAGGTTATTATAGTGTGTGTGTGTGTGTGTGTGTGTACAAATAAACATTAATTTTAATGATAAGTAATATAAAAGCAGAGAGAACAACAGGACTGTGAGTGTGTGTGTGTTTAAGTGGGTTCTCTGGCTGTGTGTCTCTGTGAGTGTGTGTGTGTTTAAGTGGGTTCTCTGGCTGTGTGTCTCTGAGAGTGTGTGTGTGTTTAAGTGGGTTCTCTGGCTGTGTGTCTCTGTGAGTGTGTGTGTGTTTAAGTGGGTTCTCTGGCTGTGTGTCTCTGTGAGTGTGTGTGTGTTTAAGTGGGTTCTCTGGCTGTGTGTCTCTGTGAGTGTGTGTGTGTTTAAGTGGGTTCTCTGGCTGTGTGTCTCTGTGAGTGTGTGTGTGTTTAAGTGGGTTCTCTGGCTGTGTGTCTCTGTGAGTGTGTGTGTGTTTAAGTGGGTTCTCTGGCTGTGTGTCTCTGTGAGTGTGTGTGTGTTTAAGTGGGTTCTCTGGCTGTGTGTCTCTGTGAGTGTGTGTGTGTTTAAGTGGGTTCTCTGGCTGTGTGTCTCTGTGAGTGTGTGTGTGTTTAAGTGGGTTCTCTGGCTGTGTGTCTCTGTGAGTGTGTGTGTGTTTAAGTGGGTTCTCTGGCTGTGTGTCTCTGTGAGTGTGTGTGTGTTTAAGTGGGTTCTCTGGCTGTGTGTCTCTGTGAGTGTGTGTGTGTTTAAGTGGGTTCTCTGGCTGTGTGTCTCTGTGAGTGTGTGTGTGTTTAAGTGGGTTCTCTGGCTGTGTGTCTCTGTGAGTGTGTGTGTGTTTAAGTGGGTTCTCTGGCTGTGTGTCTCTGTGAGTGTGTGTGTGTTTAAGTGGGTTCTCTGGCTGTGTGTCTCTGTGAGTGTGTGTGTGTTTAAGTGGGTTCTCTGGCTGTGTGTCTCTGTGAGTGTGTGTGTGTTTAAGTGGGTTCTCTGGCTGTGTGTGTGTCTCTGTGAGTGTCCATTTCTTTCTCTCTCTGTCTGTGTCTCTCTATATTTGTGTTCTCCCTCTCTCGTCTCTCTCTTTTTCTCTGTAAGTGTATGTGTCTCTGTCCGTGTCTCTCTCTCTCTGCCTGTGTGTATCTCTCTCTCTCAGTGTATGTGTCTCTGTCCGTGTCTCTCTCTCTCTCTCTGCCTGTGTCTCTCTCTGTCCATGTCTCTCTCTCTCTGCCTGTGTGTATCTCTCGCTCTCTCTCAGTGTGTCTCTGTCCGTGTCTCTCTCTCTCAGTGTGTGTCTCTGTCCGTGTCTCTCTCTCTCTCTGTGTATGTGTCTCTGTCCGAGTCTCTCTCTCTCTGCCTGTGTGTATCTCTCGCTCTCTCTCAGTGTGTGTCTCTGTCCGTGTCTCTCTCTCTGCCTGTGTGTATCTCTCTCTCTCTGTGTATGTGTCTCTGTCCGTGTCTCTCTCTCTCTGTGTATGTGTCTCTGTCCGTGTCTCTCTCTCTCAGTGTGTGTGTCTGTCCGTGTCTCTCTCTCTCTGCCTGTGTGTATCTCTCTCTCTCTGTGTATGTGTCTCTGTCCGTGTCTCTCTCTCTGCCTGTGTGTATCTCTCTCTCTCTGTGTGTATGTGTCTCTGTCCGTGTCTCTCTCTCTGCCTGTGTGTATCTCTCTCTCTCTGTGTGTATGTGTCTCTGTCTGTGTCTCTCTCTCTCTGCCTGTGTGTATCTCTCTCTCTGTGTATGTGTCTCTGTCCGAGTCTCTCTCTCTCTGCCTGTGTGTATCTCTCGCTCTCTCTCAGTGTGTGCGTCTGTCCGTGTCTCTCTCTCTCTGCCTGTGTGTATCTCTCTCTCTCTGTGTATGTGTCTCTGTCCGTGTCTCTCTCTCTCTGCCTGTGTCTCTCTCTGTCCATGTCTCTCTCTCTCTGCCTGTGTGTATCTCTCGCTCTCTCTCAGTGTGTGCGTCTGTCCGTGTCTCTCTCTCTCTGCCTGTGTGTATCTCTCTCTCTCTGTGTATGTGTCTCTGTCCGAGTCTCTCTCTCTCTGCCTGTGTGTATCTCTCGCTCTCTCTCAGTGTATGTGTCTCTGTCCGTGTCTCTCTCTCTGCCTGTGTGTATCTCTCTCTCTCTGTGTATGTGTCTCTGTCTGTGTCTCTCTCTCTGCCTGTGTGTATCTCTCTCTCTCTGTGTATGTGTCTCTGTCCGTGTCTCTCTCTCTCTGTGTATGTGTCTCTGTCCGTGTCTCTCTCTCTCTGCCTGTGTGTATCTCTCTCTCTCTGTGTATGTCTCTGTCCGTGTCTCTCTCTCTCTGCCTGTGTGTATCTCTCTCTCTCTCTGCGTATGTGTCTCTGTCCGTGTCTCTCTCTCTCTGCCTGTGTGTATCTCTCTCTCTCTCTCTGTCTGTTTTCTCTTTCTGTGAGGCTGTCACGTACCAGACTCTGTTCACTGAGCAGACAGAAGAGCAGGGCATTGCCGACCTCCCTCAGGTTCTGGAAGCACACAGTCTTCAGTTCAGCATACTCCACTATGTCCTTCAGCTGGTGGTGGAAGAACTCCAGGATGCCTGTAGCACACCACAACCTCATTAACACTACTCCACTCCACTCCACTCCACACACACACACACACACACACACCCTCACCAACACACTGCCCCTGTTCAACACTGCCTCACCACACACACACTGAATCAGTATTTAGTTTAATCTCAGACCTGGAGAGCCGTACTCGTGGCGTGGCAAGCGGCAGATCTTTGGCATCACCTCCATCAGAGTCCTCACATACTGCAGAATGGTTCCCTGGAGCTGTGATGAAGACAAGACCTTATCTGAGTGTTTCCTGGAGCACCACAAGCACTCGATATTGTATTAAGAGTAAAAACATCACAGTATCCCGGATCTCTGACTTAAACATCACCTTTAAAGACACACACACACACATACACACACACACACACATACACACTAAAGACATGCTCCTTACCAGGCTCTTGACCACCTTCAGCAGCTCCTCCATCACCACAGCTATGCCCTGGTACCCCAGCAGCCTGCACATGGCCTTGATATGAGGAGGACCAACAAAGTTCCGGTAGAAGCCGTATATACTACTGTAGGCCAAGTTCAATGCCTGGGTGAGGAGAAAGAGTAATGAGGGGTTGGATTAGACTCTAATCAAGAGAGAGAGAGAGAGAGAGAGAGAGAGAGAGAGAGAGAGATAAAGTTCTGACCTTTGAGCCGTAGAGGTACTGAGGCTGAGCGTTGGGCGGCTTGTCTCTCTGGAACTCCTGAGAGAATGGCAACACTGTACGAACAAACCTGAACACACACAAACACGTCTGTTAAACAACTTTCTGCCATAAACAGAACATTTCTTACAGATCATCCATTTGATTATCCATACAAACCTCCATCCATCTTATTATCCATCCATCCATCCCTCCACACTTTTATACATCCTCCTTCATCATCCATCCATCCACATGCTCATCCATCCATCCAATTATCTATCCATCCACATGATCATCCATCTATCTGATCATCCATCCATCCACATCATCATCCATCTAGCCACATGATTTCATCCACCCTATTATACATCCATCCACATGATCATCCATCCAGCCATCCATCCAGCCATCCACCCTATTATCCATTCACATGATCATCCATCCACCCATCCTATTATACATCCATCCATCCACATAATCATCCATCCACATCATCATCCATCAACCCATTCATCCGTCCCTCCTTCCCTAGCCTCCACTCTTCGCTAGTTATCTCTTACATGTAATCTGCCCATCATTCTCATTTTGTTTGTTTTAAATCTTTCACAGTGTCTATTTACTCATTAACATTTGTTCAGTGTTCCATTGGAACAGAAAGGAAGAGATGGAGTAAATCATGGAGGTAGAGAGCATCACATTTAAACGTTCCTCTAGCGTTCTCCATTTTACGGTGTGACGATTCTGTGTGTAGTGTGTCAAAGTGAGCAGGTTATAAATTGTCTCCTTTATTTCTGTTTGGGAGAAGTGGAGTACCTGTTGGTGGAGCCGTTGTAGCAGTAGTTGGGCAGGAAGTCGTAGTTGAGCTCCCAGAAGACGTGCAGCGTGATCCTGCCGTACGGAGCGGAGACGTTGTGGTTGGCCTCGCGGAACATGGCGTCTATGCTGTCCAGAGTCAGGAACTTACTCAGCAGCTTGTGGGTCATTCGGTTGATTTCCAACAAACCCTCCAACTCCTGATGGACAGACAGATGTGTGTCATGTCAATAAAAAACAAGTTTGATGTGGACAGATGATAAATCATAATTTTTGACCATTTTGAAACGGTCTTCTGGACGATGCTACGTTTTCACTGCGAGTCCAGAGTCGCCTCGGTTTTGTTAACACAGAGTTACAGAACATACCACGATGGAGGTGAGGTCCTCGCTCTCAAAGCGGTTAATGGCCAGCTCGAGGGACTTGTAGAGAGCAGCGGACACTCGCTGAGTAATGAGACGGTTCAAGTCAATGGAACGACCCAAGAGCTGCAAGAAAAAAATAAATAAATACAAGTCAGGCAAATATACACATTGTGAGCACTCATACACACACACACACACACACACACACACACACAATAAATCCACACCTGGACATGTCTCTGCTTCAGCAGCGTCTCGTAGCGGTTAGACGGAGGCCATGGAATATTGGCACCCTGGTTTTTACACTCCGCTCGGAGTCTCTTATCCAGAAGCAAACTGCGGAGAAAAAGGAGGACAGGGTTACTGAAACACACCAAGGTACATGATTTTATATAAAGTCTACAAAATGTATCGATTTAAATAAAAGGAATTTACCTAGCAACCACCTGGGCTACCCTAACAACCACGTGTGATACTGTAGCAACCACCTGAGATACCCTAGCAACTGAAAGTAACATCCTAACAACCATATAGCAACCATCTGGGATACTGTAGCAACCACCTAAGACACCCTAGCAACTACCAAGAACATCCTAGCAACCACCTGTGATACCCTAAAACTGATTATGCTTTTAAATAATTTAAACATAAAATAAACAATTATTTGTTAGATGATTTAATTGGATGTCGAGCAGTTTATCACTATTTGTGCCACTAAGGTCACCTGATAAACACACACACACACACACGGATACAGGATACCGTTCCTGCTGATCTTTTTCCACCTACCTTCCTGCCAAAACCTTGTAGTAGGCAAAGATTTGATCAGCGAGCTTGTAGACAAACTGGTCAAAGCAGAGATTCACCTGAAAAGAAGAAGAAGAAGAAAAAGAGGAAGAAGCAATCTGTATCAGTGACTCCATATACTGTGACAATTAATAGATAACGTCCATAAAAAGAAAAGTTTTCTCTAGTGCTTTTTATTTCATTTGTAAATAATAATAATAGTAGAAGTGTCTGAGATAACTCTGGTACCTCAGCCTCGATCTCATCGTAGAGGAACTGCTTCTTGAACTTGGTGAGAGCGTAGTGCGCGCTGTCATTGTACAGGTCCAGAGAATACAGCACGTACCTGTGGAGGTCAAGAGCTGCTCAATAAACACATCACTAATCACCAGTGGATTGAAGAAAAAGGCTCCAAACTAAATGTGTACCTTATAACATACATTTTTAATAATTGCTCATACAAATGTAAACAAAAATATCGATCAAAATGCAATGTCTTCATTAAATATTTCTGAGAAAGATCATGTCCCTAGACGTGACATCACATGGAGAAGCTGAACATGATGGTCCACTAATACACCCATCAGCCATAACATTATGACCACCTGTCTAATATCGTGTTGGTCCCCCTTTTGCTGCCAAAACAGCCCTGACCTGTCGAGGCATGGACTCCACTAGATCCCAAAAGGTGCTGTGGTATCTGGCACCAAGATGTTAGCAGCAGATCCTTTAAGTCCTGTAAGTTGCAAGGTGGGGCCTCCATGGTGACTTAAAGGATACTTACAGGATACTTTTGATAGATACTGACCACTGCAGACCGGGAACACCCCACAAGAGCTGCAGTTTTGGAGATGCTCTGATCCAGTGGTCTAGCCATCACAATTTGGTCCTTTTGGTCAAATTCGCTCAAATCCTTACGCTTGTCCATTTTTCCTGCTTCTAACATCAACTTTGAGGACAAAATGTTGACTTGCTGCCTAATATATCCCACCCACTAACAGGTGCCATGATGAGGAGATACTCAGTCTTATTCACTTCACCTCTCACTGGTCATAATGGATGTTATGCCTGACTGGTGTATATCCTCTGTACTGAGTGTATATCCTCTGTACTACTATATTTTTTATATACATATATATAGAGTAATATTTACCTTTAAAAAAAATCAATAAATAAAAATGTTTTTACAAATAAAAAATAAACCCAAATATAGTCATTTATATTTAATTGTAAATGAATGAGATGAAATATTTCCCACGAGTCTGATCTTTATGTTTCGATCTTTTTAGACACAGCAGTGTTACATACTCCATCATGGAGGCTTCTTTCACATCCAGGATGTGATCGGTGAGGATCCAGGGCATGGACATCTCGATGGGGAACTGGATACGACGACCCATCGTGAGCTCCAGGAAGAACTCACGGAACCACAGCTGGGACAGATCACAGCACTGCTGCAGGGTCTCTGGAACAGGACACACACATTTACCTCTGCAGGACCTGTATCAAGGTCTAGTTTGGATTCCTTGCTAATAGCAGACAGGGTTCTTACCGCTGAAATTGAGCAGGTGAGTGTAAAAGAAGGATTCGCGGTGGAACTTCTCAATGTCCAGGATGGTCGGTCCTTCCAGGCCGCTACGCAGTGTCTTCTTAGAGCCGCTCTTATCTGCTACCAGAGACTCCAGCATGGTCCTCACCATGTAGAGCTGCACAGGGATGGATTAATCAGACTGATAAGCAAAGCTCAAAGTCACCTGTTTGGACATCGATCAACAGATAAATTCGAAGACCACACCTGAGTGCTAGAAGGACCCACAGCGCGACGGGGCACTTTGATATCAAACCCTCCTTTGGGATCTTTTTCCCCTCGCAGAGCCGGGTCGTTATGGGGCTCTCGTCCCGTCTCCCAGTCACAGATGGTCTTACGGATGGCTTGGAGGACGCTGTAACAACAAATTAAACCTTCAGTGAGAATCTTTAATGCTTGTTAAAGATTATGAAGTGCATGATGATGATGATGGACCAGGTGTAAGGTCAGCATAGCCATGTGACCTTTAACATTGGCAACATTTATATAAAGAGTATCTTTATTTAAGAGAGAGACTATCCTCAAGGTCCACAAGTGTCAAAGTTTTTCCAATCTATCAATCTAACTATCCAATTTCTGTGCATACTCTGGCCTTAGAGTCTGGTTCAAAGGAGTCTGGTGGTTGAGATGCTTTTCTCCTCATCACGGTTGTACAAAGTGGATATACACGAGTTACTGTATCCTTCCTGACAGCTTGAGCAGCTCATATCAGCAATCTGCTGGATGTTTTTTGCTTTCTGCACCATGCTGTGTAAACTTCAGAGACTTTAGAGTGTGTAAAAATCCTAGGTGATAACTGTATGATCCGTAGGTGTTCCTAATAAATCAGCTATTGTGGGTATGTTCCTATAAATTCTTTGTGTAATCAAAATGTACCTTTAAGGTAAATGATTAGAACACATTTAAAATGTTTTGCAGGGAAATATACAGTCTCTGCACACACACACCTCTGGATGACGTTCTTCTTCTTCTTGATAGCCTGCCTCAGAGGGTCGCGCAGTGTGACCTGGGCGAAGTCCTGCAGGGCGGCGTAGATGGTGTGGCGGATGGCGTGGTTGAACACACTCTCCATACGACCCATCAGCACCTGCAGCCCCTTGATCATGGCAATGACCTGAACCCAAACAGAAGCAAAGCCTCAGTCACTCAAATCCATACACACACACACAGTTACACTTTTTTGAGTATCAGACACTGACCTCCACCAGAGCGAACTTCTCTTCGCTGGTGTAGTTGTATCTGGTGGCTCGTTCGTACTCCTCTGCGTTGTCTGGACATTCCTTATTGGAATATTTGTCTGTAGGATGCACCAACTTCCATGAATACTGCCAAAAAAAAAAGATATATTTTGGAGAAAGCCTTCACCATGCTGAAGATATGTGACAGTTGTGCATATGTCTCTCTCTCTCTCTCTCTCTCTCTCACACACACACCCTCCCCACACAATCACACTCACTTACTCAGATATCTACACACTCACTCACACACACACTCACCACTTCCATGACTTGAGCACTCCACTGAGAGAGCAGTTGAAGACCCTGTAAGGCCAGATCACTCAACTTCTTATACTCTGAATCCGTCTTCTGGGCCTCTTGGCGTCCTGATCCTGTCACCACCTACACACACACACACACACACAGCAAATTCAATTGCAAGCTTAATGCTAAATAGGTAAATACTTAAATTACACATAAATACAGAATTTCCTCTGTTCTCACAACCCAGATAATAGGTGTTGATACATGGATGAACAGATGGACAGAAGGATGGATGGATGGATGGATGTACCAATACAGTAGAATTAAAACAATTACTTAATCACTCAAAATCACTTCATCAGCCACAATTCAGAGATTTATTACTTCACATCTGCACCATTCGGTCTGTAAGGAGCAGCAACATGTCTAAGAGTCGCTCTGGAACAAGGACGTCTGGCATAAAAGTTGTAAACTAAACGTAAATGTAGTAACGACTGAGGGAGAAAAAAATGGCTGCCTGGTGGAGGGTCAGACCTCGCTGTTGCTGTAGCGAGCCAGCTCAGAGATGAACCTCATGTGATCCTCACGTATCTGAATCATCTGCTCACAGATGTTATACTGAGGACTGCTGCCTGTAGATGTGCAAGACCACCTGAGACACACACACAAACCAGTTAATACAGACTAAAACACACCCATTGCTTTGTCTTCATAGGAAATTTTCCTCAAACCTAATATAATGTTTATTATTATTATTATTATTATTATTATTATTATCATCATTGATGACAATTTTATCAATTTAGCATCATAAAACCTATTCATTTTCAAATTCGACTTATCTGCATACAAGTTAGTAAACAGACGCATTATAACATCACATAACTGCTACGCCATTTTGTTTTTTATTGTCAGAAAATATTTTTTGACCTATATAAATTCCAAAAAAATAAATGAGTAAAAAAATTTAGCACTATGTGTAGTGACATGAATGCAGGTAGTTTTAATGAGATTTTACTCTTCTTACCTGGATTTGTTTTCTTCAAAATGGGCGCTGGTCTTGATGTAGCGGGACAGCTCGATCTGCATGTCTCCGAACAGAGGCACGACCTGCAGTTGCTGCAGTTCACATCGGAAAGAAAATGAACGATTATAATAAAATTTTAAAATGAGTTCAAAATGAAATATGGAAAAACTCTGCTACAAAACACACTGGAGTCATAATCCGGCTACAACCGGCTTAGTTTAACTAGCTTTTTTATTTTATTGTATTTTATTATATTTATTAATAATTATTTATCAAGAAATATTATTTATTTATTTGGGAAATGAATTCCCTTACTTGTCAAAACATTTCTATTTTTATCTACAATATATTGTTATTCACATCATTTATTTTAAATAAATGATATAAATAATATATATATATTTACAAATACTATAAATATTTATAAATTAATATTTGAATATTAAATATTTATTAATAAATAAAATAAACAATTAGTCAAACATTGTTATTCATATCATTTATTTTAAATAAATAAATTCTATTTGAATGAAAATGTTTTTGCTATTTACATTCATATACTGATTGCACTATTTTCAGAAAGGTTCTAAGCACATGACTAATATTTCAAAAGGCAAAAAAATATTTAACAATTATTTGTTTCTCCTGTTCATATTAGTTACTGCACATTTATACACTATATACAAGTAAAATTAGGCTTTTAAAACATTTAAAAAATTTTAAATAAATATAATTTGTATTATTTTAATAAATAATCATTAAACTATTTTGGTTGTCTTTATTCATTCATTTATTTATTTTTATATTTCACGGCTTCTTCTGCTCTTTTCCTCAGTACCTTAAAAAATTTGTCGATTTTGGCGAGGTTGATTCTCTTCTTAGCGTCCAGTTTGTAGATGTTGCTGTTGGTCCCGTCCATCAGATACAACCCAAAGCCCATGACCTGCAAAGACGAGGAAGGTGATTATAATCCCCAGTCCAAAAATAAATAAATGATTAAATAAAACAAAAACAAATAAATTAAATACGAGAAAAACAAATAAATAAAATAAGTAAATACAATAAAAAAATAAAATAAATAAATTCAGTACAATAAAATAAAATAAAATAAAATAAAATAAAATAAAATAAAATAAAATTAATGTGTGTGTGTGTGTGGGGGGGGGGTCTTACTTTGAGGAGCATGTGCTTCTCGCCAGGCGTGAGGTACATCTTATTCTCGTAGTAGTCCACGCAGAGGTTGACGATATCAGCCAGGAGCTCTTCGTAACCATTAATCACCTCTAACTGCTGCTGGAGGGACTGCAGCACACACACACACACACACGTTTAAACAAGCTAGCTAGCAGAACCTCGGTACGGCGTAGACGCCTCAGGTGAGCGAGCCGTGGTACCTGTGTGATCTTGTTGTGATTGGCCAGGAACATGGATAAGTTCTGAGACTCCTGTATGGAAGACGGCTCGGACATTTTCCTCAGGAACTGTGCCGCTCTGTCAGAGGGAAGAGAGAGGAGAGTGACACATTATTAAACTCCCACTGATATGTGATGTTCTGCAGGATGTCATTACTACGGTGCTGCTGAACTCTTGATTCTGATTGGTCAGAAAATATGAAATCATTTTCTTTACCAGCTCTATTTAACGGGCTGGTTCTGATACGTTATCAGGGTGAGGGAGACGGGTGTCGCTGATCATATAGAGCCCTGAATTATTCAGAGGAATGAAAACAGAGCATGTGAGAACATCGGGTCAGAGGTGAGAGGCGGTAAAGTGCAGGATGAGCTGGCGCCACACCGCCCTCTAGTGGAGATCAGGCTACATTACGATTCACTGACGTGTTCACGAGAAACCACACATTTATCAGTTTAAAGGAAAAGCAAATGGGTTTATAGCAAATGGATGGAAAACAGTTTACTCACAGAGATCCATCAAGATCATTTAGTCAATAATGTTGATACGGTGAAGTTTTCTGTAAGTAAACGGTTATTTAACGTTGACAGAAGGCATCAGAGGATATATTATTTCCTCTACTGTTTATTAGCAGCACTGTACTTGTAATACAGGAAGTGATGCATTAATCTGTTATCTTTAAACATGATCAGTATGACACATACACACAAGCCATGAGCCTCAGAAACTCAAAATATCAGTCTGAAGGAGTATTTAGAGGACAGCGCAAATGTACTAAAAGCTTGTGGTCAGTGTGCTGGACCGTGTTTGCGGAATGTGAGGACTACAGACCTAGCTGAAGGAGAATACTGAAGGAAAAGTTCAGGCTGATGCATTTTTTTTAAACCTATATTCTCCCAATTTGGCTATTTCCCCTGTTCAGACCACAGCTATGAAGTTAGCCAGCAAGAAACAATAACTAAAACTCATAATTCCTGACTTACAACCAGGAAAAAAAAAACACAAAACAACCCCTTCACTAGGAATTCTCCTCCAGTCAGAGTTCCTCAGAGAGATCTGTAGTTTCTTTATGCTGTTTTGTTTTTGTGTAACACACACCGTTTGTAGGCCGAGTGGTCGTTCTTGACGCTGCACTTCATGTTCTTCAGCTCGTCCAACACAGCAAACATGTTGATGAACTTTCCCAGGGTCATCAGGTAAGCCTCGGACACGAAGTCCTTCCTTCGCTCGGCGTGACACAGACGGCGTACCTCGCCGCAGAAACGATCGATAGCAGTGCGCTGGGAAAGAAAAATCATTATTCATGTCCTCCTTCGGTCATGTGATCACCGTGAAGACAACCGGGCATCAGTGACCATTACCTGGAAGTACATGAAGTTCATCAGTTTGGTGACCTCGGGCTCCAGCACCTCCACCGTCTTCTCGTAGATCTCCACTCTGTTGGGCTGCTCATTGCACTTCACCTAAAGGAAGGATGTTGAGATGAAAATGCAAAACAAAAAGCCACCACAAGCAACGTGTGTGTGTGTGTGTGTGTGTTACCTGAGGAATGGCTCGGGAGCAGCTTCTCCAGGTGTAAAGCATCACAGCGTACTCCTGCCCTTCCTCCAACATCTCATTCTGTACACAAACAAAAACATCTTGTATACGTAACACACACATCATAAATGACTGCAACGTAGCTTAAGCATGGGGTGCCAATATTAATGAGCAACAGCTCCGTACACTGTGTAGAAAACACTCCACAGTGTTAAAGCAGGGAGGATAAATAGTTTGTAAAGTTATTTACAAAGAAAATAATGTTAGGAGTGAAGAATAGGAAGCACGGTGGCGGTAGCATCATACTGAGAATTTCAGGTCATGTCTTATTCTGAGACTAGAAACAGATTTTGAAAAAGGGGAAATAAGAAACCTCTAGAATCTGCAAGATATGAACTAACTGATGCATTTGCTCAGATGAGTCCAACCGACCAATCAGATTAAATAAAACCAGTCACCTGACCCTCTTGATAAGACAGATTTGGGACGAGTCATTCAGAACTCATCTGAAGTGAAAATGATTCACAGAATTTAATCATTTGACATGGACCACAGTACTGACCATAGACTGGACAATAAGACTTTAAGGGCACTCATGTCATTATGAGTGAACGATCCTTCACTTCGATATTAAAGGCTATCCGGTGTAGATTCATGATCTACAGTCCCAGTCAGGGTGACTTCAGTTCATAAGACTGCAAATCATGGAGATGTTTAAGGGGGTGAATACTTACGCTAATGTTTTGCAAATACTTGCTAAGGTTTAATGCAAACAGATGTGAGTCAGAGAAGAGACAGGGTGGACACAGTGACAGGTCAGGGTGGACATAAAGGTCAGACAGAGACGAGACAGCAGACACAGAAACAAGTCAGGTGAGACAGACTAATCGGGAGGACACAGATGAGACAGAGTGGACAAAGATGAGAGTCAAGTTGGACACAGAGGCGAGTCAGAGATGAGACAGGATGGACACAAACAAGTCAAGGTGGATAGAAAGGCAAGTCAAAGATGAGACAGGGTGGAAACAGAGACGAGTCAGAGACAAGACACAGACGTGTTCTGAGATGGGACAGGGTGGACACAGAGACAGGACAGGGTGGACAGAAACAGGACAGGGTGGACACAGATGTGGTTCTGAGACAGGACAGGGTGGACACAGAGACGGGACAGGATGGACACACAGATGGGACGGGTAGACACAGAGGTGAGTTAGAGTCAGATGAAGCAGACATGCTGGACACAGAGACAAGACAGATACGGGACAGGGTGGACACAGAGACGGGACAGAAACGGGACAGGGTGGACACAGCGGTCAGTCAGAGACAGGGCAGGGTGGACACAGAGACAGGACAGGGTGGATACAGAGACAAGAGAGAGATGGGGCAGGATGGACACAGAAGTCAGAGACAGGACAGGGTGGACACAGAGGTGAGTCCGAGTCAGATGGAGCAGACACTGAGGCGGGTCAGAGCGAGGTTTACCATGCTGGCGTGGACGGTGGCCTGCTCGATGTAGCGCGCGATTCCGGTCACAAACGCATTACGATCTTCAAAGTTGGTGTTGAAGTTCGGCTGTTTGATGGAAGAACATCGACAAAATTAATAATAAAAAAATAAACATCTAAACATCCAAATAAAGCAAAGATAATGATGTCACACAATCCTCCAGGTCAACAATTTACATCTACACACATTTCAGGATTACTGGGAAAAACAAATAAAACCTGAACTGCCAATAATCAATAAAGAAATAAATAGAAACTAAAACAAAATACAAAAATAAAATTAAATCAAAGACAACGACTAAATAAAAATGAAAAGAAATGAATTAAAACCAAACATCAATTCATTCCTTTTGTATTTATTACATCATTAAATTACACAATTATTTTATTTCTTTTTGTTACGTAAATGAACAGAAATAGTTTTTAAAATTTTATATTTCATTTATATTTTTGCCTTTTTATATATAAATAAATAAAATAAACAATTTGGAATAAATACAAAGAAACAAATATAAGTAAACAAATAAATCAATTTTGGTTTAAAGTACGTTTTGCTCCTATATTTATTTTTTTATCGTTGTTGTTAAATTAAATAAATGAATAAAAAATTATATTTAAAGGATGTTTCCTGCATTCCTCAGGTTAGAAAGTTAAATAAAATAAAGAAAAAGAAAAGAAAAAGAAAAGATAAATAAATAAATTAAAAAAGTATGTTTCCTTTTTGCATCCTATATTTATTTATTTATTGTTGTTCTTAAATAATTACTTTAAATTAAATAAATGAATAAAAAATATCGACACCTAAAAAGACGTTTCCTAAATTCCTCAGGCTAGAACAATTTTTAAGCTAGAAAAAAAATACAACTAAAATTTCAAGATATTATATAATTTCAAAATATTTTAAAAAACAGATAGATAGATAAATAAATTAATTAATTTTCTTTTTGCACCCTATATTTATTTATTTAGTTAGTTAGTTGTTAAATTAAATAAATTAGTAAAAAATATCTATATTTAAAAAGATGTTTCCTGCATTCCTCAGGCTAGAAATTTTTTTAAGATAGGAAAACAAATACAAACACGATTTCAGGATATAATAAAAATTCAAAATATTTTTTAAAATAGATAAAAAGATAGATAGATAAATAAATAAATAAGTATGTTTTGCTTTTTGCATCCTATATTTATTTATTTTGCTGCTAATTGTTTTGTTTGTTAAATTAAACAAATGAATAAAAATTACAACCCAAATTTCAAGATATTAAATAAATAAAATTAATTCCTAAAGAAATGCAAACTGAAGCTATGCATCATGACAACAGCTGACAACATCATGACAACAGCTCAGTGTAGTGTTACTGCTGTTAAAGACGTGTGTGTGTGTGTTAATGACCTGGTATATGAGAGATGAGGGCAGGGGTTCAATGCAGGGCTGCTGGTCTGGAAGTGGAAGCTCCTCCAGCAGGTCCACATTGGACAGAGCGTCCTCCAGAGACACTGTGGTCGTCATGATTCTAGACAAAAAATAAATAAAAACAACAATACGTCAAACTCTCTTTTGAACATCGTTCATTACAGCAGCTATAAACAGTCGTTCCCTCTCGAAGTTAATAAACAATCGAATATCCTGATGAAAAATTCCTGATGAAGCGTTACTCTGGAACTGGAGACTCCTTCCGTGAACAATAAAAAAACGTCCATCGATTAAAGGAGTTTATAAAGTCAAGCGTCCGCCGTACATGCCCCCGTTGCTATGGAAACGATAACTGATATCCGCTCGAACTGTCATTAATAATAAAAAATGTCTGAGCTGCAGTGATGGAGAAATAATCAGCACCTCCCGTCAGGTGATTAGAGCTAGGAGTGGCCGTCAGCACAGGTGGAGCCGTCTGTTATTTATTTAAAGCCTGTAATCAGCAGGTGTGGAGATTCTTCTCGTTCTTCACCCTCAGGGCAACACAGGCCTCTGAGAACTCCAGTGCTGTCACACAGCTACGCTTCACGACACCCCTGAAACTGACTCACTTCCTCAATCTGCAGCTTAAAATAGACAGAAGATCAAGCGATTAAACCAACAAGTGTGTGGTTTCAGACTGCAATTTGTTTTTTCTCCTCTAACGATTGGTCAGATTGTTAGTGGGTCATTGAGAGATTATTATTTTAATTCTGGAAACAGAGAAAATCATGCATCAGAGTGAAAAAAGGAAGCAGCTTTGGAGGTGTTCCTCAAAACACAAGACAACAAGACAACAGTCGCTAACCACGTCTTCCTGCAGAATGATGGACATCTTCACCGCTGAAGGGTCAAGAAACTTTATAAAGTTAATAACTTACATTTTTTAAAGTGACATTTCTCTATTCTCTTTTTAAATCTGGTCAAGAGTCTGGTCTCACATCAGGCTTTGGAGTTTAGCTAAAAAAAAAAAAAAGGAGAAGGAAGTTCAGTAACCAGACGTAGCCTCTGCGCAGGCTCTGCAGGTCCAGTGCTGCTGACCACATCGCAATAAATCCACCACCGGCTCTGCAGCACAATGCGGTCAATACAAACACATACTAATGGTGCAAGAGTTGAATTCTTACTTCTGTAAATAATTAGTGTAGAAGAATGAGGAAAAAATAACCAACACTGGATTAGCAAAAGTATATAAAGTCGCTTGTCCGTGTTTGGATGAGCCTCCTGTCAATCATTTTGTAGATCCAAAAGGGGCGGAGCTTCATCGATCATTCAACTGTCTGACGAATGCACATGCTAGAGGGCTAATGTTGAACAACAACAAAAAAAAAGACTGATTTTTGCAAACAGAAAAAATATCTTTTCTTCAATCTTTAAAGATTTCTCTCAGAAAGTGTTAATGTTGGTGAACATGACCGGAAATTCTGCTTTAAAAGGATTATTTTTACACTGAAATGAAACTTTTTGGCTCATGATCAGCAGAAGAGTTTATTCCGACCCGGAGAAATAACAGAAAAATAAAAAGTTCAAATGAATGATTGAATATTTATAAATGTAAAATATATATTATTTTTTTTCCGAGAAAGACTAGACGTACTTTTTGGAAAATTTGTGACGTAACTGTTGGAGTTTTTGGTGTTTAAGCTGAACGTCTGAGCTGTGCTACGATCACAGGTCTGATACCGTCTGATACAGAGTGCGCCAGTCTGCGGGACGACTCGGTCGAGATTTCCATCTTAAAGCTGTTGTGAAAATGAAAGAAAGACGACGCCCCTGACTCTGTAACGTAAACATCCTGAAACATCGCCATGGAAACCAAGACAAAACAACTTCAATCACGACAATCTGAATATCCGCCGGGGGTCACACCGGATCAGACGCTTCACACTCTCGCTCACACACACACTCACACACATTATATATATATATACACACACACAAACACATTCACACATATGCACACACACACACACACGTTCACACATATGCACAGCAATAAATGGAGAGAGAGCCAGACAGATAGACAGATGGAGAGGGAGAGAGACAGTTTCCTCCAGCATGCAGGTATTTCCACACGTCTCACTGCACTCCGAGCGTCAAGATGCAACACATTTGTGAGCAGAAACAGAAACACATCTTCACAACTCGCCTTTTCTTCAGTTTCAGTGTAGAAGAGCTGTGAAGATTTAACACCTTACAGATTCACTCACACACACTTCCTGAGGAGGAGGAGGAGGCAGGGCTGAAAGCACAATGGCATTAAAAACATCAACAAAAGTCTCTACACAAACCCACAGGGCAGCAGAGACCTGAAGAAACCAAAATTTTAAATACACCTTTACTCTTTACTTTCATCAGCAGCATCCAGGAGTCCAGGAATCACGACCAGACCAGATTAATCCACAACACAAACCATCCAAACACTGCCAATATCACAGCTCCTTCACCGTCTGTTCATGTTACAGCATAGTCACTTCCTGTTTCTTAAACTCCTCTGTTAAAAGTGAACAAGGAGTTTTGGAGTTTATTTAGAGAACGAAAGAGCGCTTTCAGACATCAGGCCGTCAGTAGACAGTGAATCAGAGCAAAATTCATGATTCTGATTCATTCGATTCATACCAAATCCACAATTCTGATTCATTTAATTCATCCAAAATTCATGATTCTGATTCATTTGATTCATATTCTGTACTTCTTATCCAGCTCTTATTCGTTCAACACATGAAGCTCTACAGCTCTGTCCTTTGGCTCAGTTTAGCAGCTGCACTTACATGTCTGATTCCGTTCCTGCGATCGAGTCCAAGAAAACACACACACACACACACACACACACACAAAGGGTTTGACTCAAACACACTCCAAGAGGTTGGAAGAAAATACTAAAATATACACAGTGAGTCGATTCTTATGAGCAACTCCACCTGAATCAGGGAAAACATTACACAATATTCAAAGCAAGGACCAAAAAATCCACATCCATGATCTGACATAAATCTTACAGATCACTAGCTGGTCAGTACGATCACATTTTAAAGTATAAAGTCATAATAAAAAAAAGTGAAACGTTTTGTAACCAAGAGTCGACTCTAAACAATTCATGAACCGATTCAGGTGACTTCGAGTCGAATAGAAAACGACTCTTTAGGCCAGATTCGAGAGAGTGAGTGTTAAACTGAGAGAAGAGTTATTTCTAGCTGTTCTAACACACATAAGAACAGGAACTAACTCATTCCCCAACGTTATATTGAACAAAAATGAATAAAAGATACAAAAATTTCGTTACTTTAATAAATAAATAATCAACCGCTGGAAGGTGTTGATTTTCTTTCTGCTGGAGAGTTTGGAGGAGCAACTCAACCTAAAGAGCAAAAACCAGTTCAGGAGGATTTTTTATAATCACTGGATTTGTTTAGCTGGTTTATTTTAACATCTTTAAAAATTTTAATAGGAAATTCATAGACTTTAATCATAATTTTAACAGACTTTTAATGAGAAAATAAAAGTTAGCAGATTATTTTGCAATGAATTGTGATTAAAATATAGCTCGCAGTTAGGAAACACACACAACTGGGACATAAAATGGTCCTTAAAAGATTATAATAAAGCTAACAGTGCAGAAAAGTGCAGTTTTATCTCATTATTGTGTCTGTAATCGAACTTTTAAAGCTCGAGCTGAATTTTCAGACTTACACACAGAGGCCTAGCATGAGCTACGCGCTTTACAAACAAAAACTATGATCTAAACTGCTCAGACTTTCTCTCTTTTATAAGCAAAAACATTCAGTTACACGTCTTTCCACCTGAAAACTCGAAGAGAGAGAAAAATCTCGACCAACACCAGAGACAACACCCAAACTGGAATGAGCAAAACTTTTTTCCTGGCTGCTAAAACAGGTCAGATACCCACCCTTAAATTTTTCCAGGGATAAACCGATGAAGTCCCGCTGAATTAATGCTCCATTTGACGCCGTCACAACGAAGACAAAAGTCTTAACTGGAGTAAATATTATCCCCCGAGGCCTCGGTGTTTGATTTTTTTACTAAAAACTTTGCTGTAAAACGCGTTAAAATCCTGTCTTTCCGCCTCTGCAGTAACACACAGGCGGACGTCGGGAGGAGTTCCCGTTTCTCTACAGGGAAACTCAACAGGAAACTCCGCCGACAATTTACACGGCGGCCACAAGAGGGCGCTATTATTGTAGAGCGCTTCCACAAAGAGGGCGCTATTATTACAGAGCGCTGCCACCAGAGGGCGCCGTTTTACACAATCTTGCTTAACCACTGAAAACAAAACAATAATAATAATAATAATAATTTATTAATGAATTGTATGGTAAAATAGTATCAATATAAATAACTATAACAATAATAATAATAAATAAATAAATAATTATTAATGAATTATATAGTAAAATAATAATATTAATTAATTGTATGGTAAAATAATAACTATAATATTAACAATGATAATAAATAAATAAAAATATTATTAACGAACTATATAGTAAAATAATTATTATTATACCATATGACTAAATTTAATCAATTTGTAAAAGTATGTGAAAACAAAACTCAGATTATTAATGATAATCCATTCTTCTTAAATATTTTATCCCACCCCCATTTGACTAAATTTACACAGATCAGCCATAACATTAAAACCCCCTGCTTAACACTGTGCATCTAAAACAGCTCAGACTCTGAGGAATGGCCTCCACAGGGCCTCAGAAGGTGTGTGTGTGTGTGTGTGATCAGACACCAAGATGTCAGCAGCAGATCCTTTAAATCCTGTAAGCTGAGAGATGGATCAGACTTGTTTGTCTAGAACATCCCAAATGAGCTCTTCATCATGTTCCTCAATCCATTCCTGAAGAGTTTGAGAGTGTATCAGGGATCATCATCCTGCTGAAAGAGGACACTGACTTTAGGAAACACTCCTGACATGAAGTTGCTCTGCAGCAGTGTTTAGATTAGTGATACATCTCAAAGTAACATCTTCCTGAACTCCAGGAGCCAAGGAACATCACCCAGAGCTTCACACTGCCTCCATCGACTCACCTCCTTCCCCTTTCCTCTATTTTCAGATAGTTATGACTTATTTATCGTGGCCAAGGTGTCCAGTAGGAAGCTGGAAGAGATTCAAAATTTGCTCTGAATTTCTCTCTCTCACACACACACACACACACACACACACACACACACACACACACACACACACACACACACACACACACAGAGTAAATAAGGAAATAAAAACCATCAGAACACAGAATAACCCCTTTATTGTGCAGAAACATCACTAAAGTGAGAAACAGAGAATTAGCTGATGTCCATGTGAGTATACAGACAGGTCACTGCACACCTGGACACCACTGGACATCACACTCAACACTTATTAAAATGATTTGTTGCGATTTTTATTTCGTTATTATTTTAACGGCTTGAAAAAAGGATGGTTTAAAAGCTTTCTGCTGAATAGAGAGAAGAGACTCGAGCAGGGACGAGACACAGTTACAGCTGAAGAAGCTCGGGCGTGCGAGTGACCACTCACTTCCTCCTCTGTGGTGTCGACTCAGACGTTTCTACACACTGACAGAGGAACACACACACACGCAGTACTACAGCGCCGTCCTGGTGGTGGGAGGAGGTCTAACACTGCTCAAAGCCGGCCATCAGGGACAGAGCGAGAGACTCCACTGGAAAAAGAAGAGCAGCAGATGATTGATGTTAATTAAGATCTGAATAAAGTTCATGATGTTCCCGAAATTAAAATTTTACTCATCTCTAAATACATTCAGTTGTATTTGTAAGTCAAGTTTTTTTAATTAAAATTTATTTATTATTTTATGGAAAATTGCATTAAAGTTGTACTCTGCGGCTTTGATTTGGGAACAGGTTCAGAAAATTCTCATGTCAGTTTCGGGTAAAATAATCCAGCTCAAATCTTCAAAATCAGATTCAAATAAACTAAATAAAATAAAATACCGCATCACTGATCAAATGAGAATTAAAACAACTAACGACAACTACAACAATTAAATAAATTAAATTAATTAAAACCACTACAACAATAAAATAATTAAAATTAAAACTACAATTGAAAAAATAAATAAAATAAAAACTACAACAATAAAAATGTAATTAAATTAAAATGTAAACAACTACAACTATAAAAAAGTTAATTAAATTAAAATAACTACAACAATTAAAAAAGTTAAATTAAATGACAATTAAACCTACAACAATAAAAAAAATAAATAAAATTAAAATTAAAACAACTACAATTATAAAAATTAAATTAAATGAAAATTAAACCTACAACAATTAAAAGATTAAATTAAATTAAAACAACAATTAAAAAAATGTAAATAAATGAAAACTACAACAATGTAAAAAATTAAATTAAAACAACAATTAAAAAAAATAATTTAAATTAAAACAACTACTACAATTAAAAAAAACAAAACATTAAATTAAAACTAATACCCTCCACCCTCTACCCAGCCACACCCTCCAGAAATGGCCCAGTGGATTGAAAAACTTTATAATAGATTTAAAAAATGGAATACATGACCACCGACTCCAACTGACCCTGGACATTTTCATACAAAGGTAGACATTTATTATTATGTATCCTGATTCACTGAAAATGAACCGAACAATAAGGGACTTTTACTCATTCCCCATGTTTATTTATTTATTTATTTTCCTTTTATTTATTTATTTACTTATTTGTTATTTTATTTTTATATTTTTAAATAATAATAATAATTATTATTTATTTGTTTGTTTGTTTGTTTTGTATGTATTTTTCCCCTATGATTTGTTTTCTTTCTGCTCATCTTATTTTGGGTTATTTATTCAAGCCACTGCTGATGCCAAGGATTGTCCAGTTCATTGCTTGTAATTTGTTTAAATGTACATAAAAATGAATAAATAAATAAAGACATAGGTTTGTAAAAGTGAAATTCAGTGTCACACAGGAATGAGTTTAAGGGCAGCAGCAGACTCACAGTGAGGAAAGGATCCTCTGCACACGGCTTTATTCAGGATGGTCACCAAGAACATGTGACAGTTCTTAAAATCCGACTCCATTTTATCGATAGATTCGATCCTGAAAAGCAGAGAAAGCATTCAAACAGGTCATAAACCATCATTTGAAATAATCTATTCACCACAATACATGGATTTGTTTGATTAAAGTGGGCTTGGAGCATCTCTACACCTTCATCCTCATTAAAAATACCAGGAGCTATGAATATGCAAATTTGAAACATTGCTCATATTCTAGTGTTCTCACAAACAGCTCACGTTGGTCACAGATCGTAACGTAACCATGACAACTGTTCTTTTTTTTTCCTTTGTTTCCTTTTGTTTATTATTAGAATTCAATTCACTTACAGGTTATGACATCATCCTCTAATTTGCATATCAGGCCCGATAACTGATAACTTTATGAGCATTTATTTGTGAATACAGAAGGACAAAATAAAAATAAACTGAAAGATTTACCAATTTTGACTCACATGTACTGTATAGAATCAGAACCAGCTTTCACTTAACCTTCATGATTAAATGTAATCGTAGTGTTTTCTAATTGACTCTGACTTACTTCCATGCCCCGAAGCCGGCCTGCCATCGGTCAGAGAAGATGAGGACCAGATTTAGGACCTTCATGATGGCTTCTTTGACAAAACTCACCTGAAAACACAACACCAAGTTCAAGTTTAACTAAAAACCCTTTCGGAAGAAATAAAACACTTCATCAGGCTGCTTTAGAATAAAAGTTGCTAATAACAGCATGTCTCTAGGTGTTTTATTCTTTATACACTATATTGCCAAAGGTTTTGGGACGTCTGCCTTTACATGCACATGAATGTAATATGGAGTTGTCCCGCCCTTTACAGCTAGAACAGCTTCAACTCTTCTGGGAAGGCTTTCCACAAGGTTTAGGAGTGTGTTTATGAGACTTTTTGACCGTTCCTCTAGAAGAAGCACATTTGTGAGGTCAGGCACTGATGTTGTGATGATGAGAAGGTCTGGCTCTCAGTCTCCGCTCTAATTCATCCCAAAGGTGTTCTATGGGGTTGAGGTCAGGACTCTGTGCAGGCCAGTCAAGTTCCTCCACACCAAACTCACTCATCCATGTCTTTATGGACCTTGCTTTGGTCACTGGTGTGCAGTCATGTTGAAACAGGAAGGGGTCATCCCCAAACTGTTCCTACAAAGAGCATGAAATTGTCCAAAATGTCTTGGTATGAAGCTGAAGCATTAAGAGTTCCTTTCACTGGAACTAAGAGGCCGAGCCCAACCCCTGAACTCAATGTACAGGAGGGGTGTCCCAAAACTTTTGGCAATATAGTGTATCTGCATCTTATAAACAGATCTGTAGTAGTGATGTGTCGTTCATGAACGATTCGTTCATTTTAAACGAATCCTTAATATGATTCAGGAACAAGAGTCAGCTCAGAGAGCGATTCGTTAATTTCATTTAGATTGCACATGCGCAACATCCTAGGTAATGTAAAGGAAACATGATTAGTTCATCTCCCGAGTCATTCCTTCATCACGTGACAGCCTCAAAAGCTTCGGCAATGCAGACTGTGGGGCGGAATTGATCCGTTCATCTTCTTCCTCCAAGTCTTTTGAGTCGCTCTTTCGTTCGTTCATCACGTGAGCACTTCCTTGATCGGTCAGTCAATACAGTCAATAATACTAATGTAATGTTGTATAAAATTATCATAAAATTATCAAAAGACAATGAACATTTTCTGAAAAACCAAAAAGTTCTGTTCCTGTTCCTGTCAGTCTCGTTTCAGTCTTGGTCTATTCAGTAAAATGATCCAAACTTCCCATCATTAATCTGTACTGTGGCATGATGCTATTTGGCCTGCTTTGTCGCCATAGCAACGAGACAAAAATTGTACATGCTACAGCTAAACCATAGATGTCTGCACTTCTGCAGGTTCCTTACATCGCCATGGAGATACCGCTGTCCATCATCACGTCCACCGTGTTTTATCAGGTTAAGTTACAGCTTTAGTATTCAAGTTAAATATCACGTGTCACCCTGACAGACGTGTGATGTGATGTGCTGATGGTGTACCTTTTCTCTGAGGAGACAGCGGTCATGGATAGTGGACAGATATCTGTAGTGGATCTTTATGAGCTGGTCCAGATCTTTGGCCTCCTGCACTTGGTGCTGAAATTCCAGACCTGTGCTGTGTAAGATCTGAAAACAGACGGCAAAAGGTAAATATTTTATACCTGAAAATATATAACAATCAGTTAGAAGAAGAAGAAGAAGAAGAAGAAACCCAGAAAGCCCACTCTGGTCATGATGTAGTTGTGAAGACTGTTAACGAAGTGCATTAGCTTGACCCTCAGGAGAAACATCCTGTGGATCTGCTGGTGTATCGGCTCCTTGGCTGCGTGCTCTTCTGCTGGACTTGCTTCCTGCCGCTTCGCAGCTACCGTCAAATCTGTAAAATGAGAAGGTGTCAGAATACACAGTGCACAGGCAAAAGGTGGACCAACACAATATTAGGCAAGTGGTCATAATGTTATGCCTGGTCAGTGTATTTATTTATTATTTATGGAAGGAGTCTCCACTGTCAGAGGCAAAGCGGGCTGTACCTCAGAAACACGATAAGCCTCGTTGTTGTTGCTTTTTTTCCATCTTATTAATTTCAAAAGAGAGAAAACTAAAGGCTGGTGAGTGAAGAACTGGAGCTAGCTTATAAAAGAAATAACAAGCAAGAAGAGCAGAAGCCTAAAGGATCCATGGAATCACTTTATCATTACTCACCGCTGAATCTCAGCGTGTCCAGACTGTATTTGGCCCATTTGATTTGTAGAAGCAGCAGGAAGACCTGATTGTAGATTTTCTGACACTCTGAACTAATGACAATATCTACAGGCCATGGAACCTGGCAAGCGAACACAGAGAAATGAAATCTAACACGTTATTATTATTAGTTAACGTTCTCAAAACTGTTCGTTAGTTCACCTTATAACTCAGAGTGAGACCATCGAGGTTATTGATCGGCTGTTTCTTCTTTGCAGGATCAATTGCCTCCAGAAAGATTGACAGTCTGGCAAAAAAAAAAAAAAAAACATGGAAGTGAGACACAAAACTTTAATAAACAGAGCTAATGGTTCAGGTCAGTGCATTACCTGCTGCTGTCCTCCGGGTGGCGCTGTCCCACAGCCTCCTGCAGCTGCACATTGAGGAACGCCAGCTGCTGCCAGCTCTCCTTCTCCAGAACCTTGTCAAAGATGGCGGTGTAGAAGTCATACATGGTGTCTCCTGCCTCCAACAGGAAGTAGTTCCTCATGGCCTGGAGGTATCCTAGGAGTCTAAGAGAGGAGAAGAAGAAAAACTCACTCTGCATGAACTGCTGATGATGACTAGAAGCTCTCATGAGAGCTTCTAGTCCTTCACAGTAGCTGCTAAATGGATTAAATCTCACCTGTAGTCCTTCTTGAGGGTTCTCATGAGATTCCCGCAGCACTCGATGTATCTCCTCTCGATGTGTGGATACAGGCAGGAGCGCAGAGTCAGCTCAAACGTCTGACATGTCACCGACTCGGATGACCGATCCACGATCACGTCGGCGCCCGAGAACTTCTCATGGAAGTCTTTCTGCTCCAAATACAACCTGTGAGAAGAAAACCCAACGCAGATTCATTATAAGGTGGTAGGACAAAGAGAAGCAGCTGAGGGAACATTCCAAGTTCTTTGCACTAAAATGCTGACCACAGTCCAATCCTGTGTTAGATTAGACGTTCACCTGGCGAAGTTGATGGCCAGCAGAGGGTCATGGATGTCGTCCAGTTCCAGGTGACGTGCCACGATGGACTGCATCTTAATGAGGCTCCTCTTGGTGGCTTGTTGCTCGGTTACCGTATCCGTGGGGGAATCTTCTCCACGACGGAGACGAGTCTGCACTGACTCTAGGAAGAGAGTGTAGAGACTTTTCCTCTCTGCATCTGAGAGAGAGAGAGAGAGAGAGAGAGACAGAGAGAAAGATGAAAATTTAGCTTAATTTATTAGGAGTAGATCTGTTAGGTGACTGCTGAAGGTCACGATTATCTAGCTGTTTCTTGCCACTAAAGTAATCATTTTAAAGTATATAAAATATTTAGAATTCTAGCAAAGAACAGTTTAGATCAGTGTGTGTGTGTGTGTGTAAGTATGAGTGAGTATGTGTGTGTGTGTCACCTCTGGAGGATCCCTCAGCCTGCTCGGTTTCTTTACAGTCCAGGTTCTTGAGCAGCTGCATGGATTTCCCTGCCATGATGATCTGCTTGAGGACGGGTTTGAGGAAGGACACCATGGTGTGCTGCCTGCTGCTGGAGCTCTGGTCTCCTCCGGAGCTGCCGCTGGCCGTGTCACTCAGCCTCTCCTCGCTGTCCACTGCCTCGGACACGCTGTACAGGGTGTAGGTGGCGTACCAGAAGTCCCTGTGGTTCACCGGGACGTCCTTGTTCCTGATACACACGTGGACAAAGCATGAGCGTTACACCAGGTCACGTCTGATATTTACTCTACATGCCATAGAGAAATATTCTGACAAAATATACACTACAGTTTGGATTTAAATAGATATGTATATTAATGAGACAGTAATTTATGCGACTAAGCTTAATTTAATATGACTACATTGCAAAACCCCAAAAGATTAAAGCTGTGTATATTCTATTAACTATAGAATATAAAAAATACTATTACTGTTCTAGATGTTGATTGGTCAGACAATTTGTTTGAATATATTACAGTTTCTATAGCAACAACTATTTTACAGGAACTTATGAATGAGGCAAACACTTTACATCAACACATAAAACAAATATATAGTTATATTTAACAAAGAAAAAGGTGTGAAGGATGTAAGGAGTACTTCACAATGTAAGGGGATATTCATGTAACATTTGTGGAAGGAGTCTCCAGTGTCAGCATTTCATAAGAGTCAGAGGTAAAGAATAAGTAATCTAAAAAGTTATTGTGTAAAATGTCAACAAATGATATAAATCTGTGCAGAGATGATGTATGTCAATTATATAATACACTAAATTACCAAAAGTATTGGGGCACCCCTCCATATCAGTGAGTTCAGGTGTTGTTTTTCAGGGGTTGAACTCGGCCCCTTAGTCCCAGAGAAAGGAACTCTTAATGCTTCAGCTTCATACCAAGACATTTTGGACGATTTCATGCTCCCAACTTTGTGGGAACAGTTTGGAACAGCTTCCTGTTTCAACATGACTGCACACCAGTGACCAAAGCAAGGTCCATAAAGACATGGATGAGTGAGTTTGGTGTGGAGGAACTGGACTGGCCTGCACAGAGTCCTGACCTCAACCCCACAGAGCACCTGTGGGATGAATTAGAGCGGAGACTGAGAGCCAGACCTTCTCATCATCACAACATCAGAGCCTGACCTCACAAATGTGCTTCTTCTAGTGGAATGGTCAAAAATTCCCATAAACACACTCCTAAACCTTGTGGAAAGCCTTCCCAGAAGAGTTGAAGCTGTTCTAGCTGCAAAGGGCGGGACAACTCCATATTACATTCATGTGCATGTAAAGGCAGACATCCCAGTTTTGGCCTGGCTCACAGTCTCCGCTCTAATTCATCCATGTCTTTATGGATGAATTTTAATTGTCCAAAATGTCTTGGTATGAAGCTGAAGCATTAAGAGTTCCTTTCACTGGAACTAAGGGGCCAAGCTCAACCCCTGAAAAACAACACCTGAACTCAATGATCTGGAGGGGTGTCCCAAAACTTTTGGTAATTTCGTGTACTTAAAGGGATAAAACTGAAAGATGAATAAACCTTTATGGATGTAAATTTAAATTTTGAACTCATAAATACTGTATATGGGTATGTATTACCTCTGGATTATAAACTCTTTAGCCGGGTCAAACAAGTGACCGTGAACAATCCACTCATCCACTATCTCGAGGTACGGCCTGACCGTTTCCACCCAGAGAGAGAAGAGCAGCGCCACCTGGCACAGTGACACAGAAAATACCCATGTATTGCATCATCATGTAACTGTTTATTAGCACATTAAATCATCCAGAGCAAACTCACGGCCTGTTCAGAAGCTTCCCCGACGCTGTCGTACTCGATGATGGCCTTGTACAGGGTGTTGAGGAGGTGCGAGGCTCGGACCACATTGGGCGTGCCTGAAGGGACCTCGGCCACGCCCGTGCAGAAAACCCTGTGCAGCACGGTGATCTGGGCCAGGTGAGGGCTGAGCCGCTCTAACACGGCCAACAAAGTCACAGTCTCATCTACACACACACAGAAAAATGTATATTTGTATTATGTTTCATTACTGATACAAATACATGTAAATTCTGGAAGTCAGTGTGACTCACCTTTGCTGATGATGTCTCTCTCGATAGCAGCGAGCTCCTCCTTAAAGCTGCTGAAGTACTTGTAGAGCGCCCACACAAACGCCTGGTAGGTCCTGAACGGAGGCTCCGAGCTCTTCTTGGAGGATGAAGAGGATGAAGAGTTGAGGCCGGGAGGACACGGCTCTGTGCTGTGACCGGTCACTTCATCGATGAACCTCTGGAGACGGAACACCGCCTGGCCATACGCTGCGACATGCTCCAGAATCGAGCGCAAGCAGTTCTGCAATTTGCAACCATTAAAAGCGACAGGTAAAATTCCTTCACTCTTGGATTTTATAATAATAATAATATCAGCTCTCTACAGGACTGTGAGGTTGTACACAGCCAATTAAAATTAAATTAAGTGTACTTAATAAACTGTCACTTTGTTTATGTCTGAAAAAGACAAGAAATGATGAAGCTGATTTTGTTTTTATGCTCTCAACAACTCCAGCATTTCTGATTTTATCATTTTATATTTTACCTACAATTTTTTATATTAAATATTTAACTTTTTTTTCTTCTATGCTTCACTGCCTGCCTTAAACAACAATGTATTTTATTTTATTATTATTTTTTTAATATTATGGTTAATTATTTTAAATTTATTCATTAATCCTTAGGAGCATCTATAATTTTTTTTTCCCATTTATTTACATTTTTTATTTAATTTTTTTAACTGAAAAATTTATTTTCAGTTTAATGTATTAAAAATTCTAATTTTTTTAATTATATTATTCCTTGAAAAAAAAATAAATAAAAATAAATTAAAAAATAAAATAAAATAAAATATAATATAATGAAATATAATAAATATAAATAAAATACAAACAAATACATAATTAAACCCAGAGCAGTTCATGAGTTTTTAGGAAAATGAAAGAAAATATTAATCACTGCTCACGTTGGTTAAGTGTGTTACGACTACGTCATTCCTCACGTTGACTTTTCCATCATGGTGCTGAAATATGAAAAGCCTCTTCACGCCTGATAAAAGCCTGAGAACAAAATCAATATTTTTTTATTATTTGTTAAAAAGGCTAAAGGAGCTCAAATCATTTGATAAAAGCCCATGGTTACCACAGAGTCTCTCGAATCACTTGGGTTTCAGTAACGAAGGCCTTCTCCTCGGGCAGATAGAGCGGGTCAGTGTTGTAGAGATGCTGATCCCTGCACAGAAACATTCCCATCATCACTGACCTTGGAAATTCTGATCCGGAAATCAGGAAAGGGAAAAAAAAACAAAACAAAAAAACAACGGAACCATCCTGACACGTTCATTCATGCATTCCGATATTCAACTGCCTAAGTTATAACTCTGTTACAACACATATAAAGTTTATAGCTCCATAACATAAGTGAGAACAGGAACTTGCTTTTGCGGAATTTCTAAAACATTTAGCGTGGATAAAAGCGTCACGTTTGGTTCTTTATTAATAAAATGTTGGAGTGCAGGAGTGCTGTTAGACGGCTGAAGGTATAGGAGGTTTCTTCTCACCAGACATTCAGCAGGTTGGAGTGCAGGTGGAGGCTGTGTGGGAAGCGTGACGAGTGAGAAACCCAGTACGGCGTCACCACATGCAGCTCCAGCCATGCCCTGGCATCCGGTTCTCCCACTGTAACACACACACACACACACTGTTCAGTGTCCTGATTCAGCCCGCTGTGTTTCAGTGCTTTAGCAGTCCTCTTACCTGTCCAGGTGACCTGCACCATCTTATCATTCTGCTCCTGATCTTCCTGCGGTGTTCTGTCCACCTGGATCCCAGAGTCCTCTCTGCTGATGGGCTGTTGACGCTCTTCCTCCTCGCTCTCGTCCTCAGACCACTCCTGAACATGGATTCAATAATAATGTGACGAGTTATAAATCAAAAACATGGACTGAATTAATGCACCCACTCAAAATAGAAGCGTTATCTAATTCAGGACATTGAAACGTATATCATCATGTATAGTTTAGTTACTTTTTCCTCAGAATCATATTTCATAAGAATGTGAGGTAAACAGAATTATTGCCAAAGATTTTTGAGGAACACAAAGATTTCATGTTTTTATTTCTTTATAGATTCAGAAATGACAGAAATAGCAGCTATTGTCCTGACCAGCCCCTCTTATCTCTCTCTTGAAAAAGATCATAAAAACGTATCTAGTCATGTTTCAGAGTAAGCGCTTCATCCGTGTTTACAAGCCATACAAGCCCCCGTTTCTATAGAAACCCTATCATGTCCTGATAAATTACGATTTCTAAAAGCTGCTGTTACGGAGAACAAATCAACACCTCCTAACCAATCAGGATCCAGAAGCTTCCTCACCGGAGTGTCTGGAAACGGCCCTGTGTCTACATCTTCTCCTTCCATGAGATACTTCGCCCAGTCGAACTTGTCTTCTTTCTCTGCAGACAGAGAAAAACCTCGTTAACATTCATGTCGTTAATTGAGAGTGAGGAGCGTGACGTTAAGGCTGTAAACTCACCCGATTCTTTCAGCCGGGGTCGCTCACTGTAGCTGGTGTTGGACGGAGAATCGGATAAAAGCAGCAACAAGAACAGAATACTGTGATGGACGTCCGTCTAGAGGTGAAGGAGAAGGAAATTGTAAGGTGTTGATGTACAGACACACACAGAGAGCTGATTCAGAGGAGCTGAGAGCCTCGGAATCTCACCATGCAGCCCTCTGTGTGAGGGAGAGGAGAGCTCAGGAACTCGCTGGTTAATCTCATCCAGCTCTCTGCTTTACACACGTCAGAGTGCACCATCAGCTTCTCATAAATCCTGAAATGAATCAACACCATCACCATCATCATCATCCACTCCCTCACTGCATATTGACTGCTCATACTAATGCTCTCATTCACAAACACACAGCGAGGCTGAACCCTGGCTTCTGATTGGTCTAATAATCAGCGTCACTCTGTCACTGTCAAGGAAAAAGCAGGACTGTTTACAGGCGCTGTAACCTAAGTGACGTATATACATTATACTGTATAACATCACGTCCTAAAAGATTTTATTAGCTACACATGAGCGTAGATCACAGCGTTTATCGTTTTCCTGACTTTATAACAATGTTATAACACTGCACTGTTCCTGAATGGAACCCTCAGCCTTATGGTTTTCAATGAATTATTCAATAGGGCAGTAATATATAGTGTTTCGTGCATGCTGAATTCTCACCCTGTTATGGAGCGCTGCACTTTGTGACTGCTGACGTCCAGGAAGCGATGAAACCTGTGAAATATCAGCCAGGAAACAGGAAGAAACAACAAGGGGATGGACGGGGTGTACAAACTTTTGCACTCAGCTCTATAACCAACATTTAATGTAAAATACCAACAATAAAAATAGAGTTCTCGCTCATTCAGAGAGTATTTCTCTCTTTACTTCCCGGTAGTGAAGACTCACTTGAAGTTGGACCAGGCGAATTTGAGAGCCATCTGGAAGTTCTGGTCCTCTTCATCCTCAATCCCACTCAGGTGCATGATGAGCTTCTTCACCTCCTGCTCCAGATCCTTCTCAAATTTGGTCCAGTGTGCCATCCTGAGCTCTCTAGCTGTGTAGGCGTGTTATTATTATTATTTTTTTTAAAAAGCCTTCACCTCTCACAGATCAACACATCTGAACCTGCTAAGCTGCTAGGAGACATGCTAGATGCTAATACACCGAGCTGGCACAAGCTCTTCAACTCTTTAATTCAACACCGTGTCATAGTTAAGGCGCATGAAATGTCAAATAGTTCCTTTTTTGCTGTCCACTTTGAGTATAAAGCTTAAATACAGCTACATTGATGACTGAATGAGTTCTGTCATCTTGGCGCTTCGGTTGTTGTGATGCTGCTTCTGTGGTGAAACTCGAAGACGCTCACGGCGCATTATTGAACTCTAGCGGGAAAGGCGGGTTGACTGAGAGCTCTTTACTGCCCCCTGTAGTTTGGGAGGGCTTAGTCTACAACAATAGAGCTCCTTATTGTTTGTATTTATATATTAGTTTTTATTTATTTATTTATATATTTAATTTTTTATTTTATTTTACTACCATGTTGTACCCTATATGGTTTATAGATAAATGGATAGATAGATACATTTTGGACAATTTCATGCTTTGTGGGAACAGTTTGGGGATGACCCCTTCCTGTTTCAACATGACTGCACACCAGTGACCAAAGCAAGGTCCATAAAGACATGGATGAGTGAGTTTGGTGTGGAGGAACTGTACAGAGTCCTGACCTCAACCCCATAGAACACCTTTGGGAGTGAATTTGAATTAGAGCAGAGCCGGCGAGCCAGACCTTCTCGTCCAACATCAGAGTCTGACCTCACAAATGTGCTTCTTCTAGAGAGGAATGGTCAAAAATTCGCATAAACACACTCCTAAACATTGTGGAAAGTCTTCCCAGAAGAATGTTGAAGCTGTTATAACTTAATATGGAGTGGGACAACTCCATATTACATTCATATATACATTCAGTATAGTGTAGATAGATAGATAGATAGATAGATAGATAGATAGATAGATAGATAGATAGATAGATAGATAGATAGATAGATAAACTTTAATAAACGCATGGGGGAAATTCTTGTGTTTGTTGTAACTGACTGCTGTAACAGGGGTCAATAAAGTACAAAGTATATCTAGGACGAAGTCTAACACGTGATTCCTCCAGGGCACGTGAAGGCAGCAAACTGGATCTTTTTGGAAAACTGGTTAAATAAATCCAGTTTAATTGTTATGGAAAAGAAATGTTTTTAAAAGAAAATAAAGCAATGCGGTAATTCAGGGATAAAAGGAGTGTGTGGAGAAGTGTATGGTTACACCAGTGTTTTTCCACAGACAGGGGGCGTAGTGCGGATGAAGCTGTTTACGTTTTTTGTTTATGGGCGTGTTTTTTTACACGTTTCCACGCCCCCAGATCTCTCCTAGTGGGGCAGATGGTGTTCGTGTAGAGGCGCTTAAACCAGAAGAGAAGAGAGGAGGAGAGGAGTGGAGAGGAGGAAAGGAGAGGAAAGACAGAGCCGTGGTTCGCTGAGGAAATGAAGCGGCGGCTGCAGAAGAAGTATATCCTCCTGATCCTCGGCTATTCCGTGGTCTTGCTCCTCATCCCATACGTGTTGGACTACCACAGCAAGTCGGCTCAGGTGCGACATGGAGCTCAGGAGCCTCGGCAGCAGCCGCAGCAGCGTTGTCCGGATCTGGAGACTAGCATGGCGCTGTGGAACTCCAGCGAACCCGCGGAGGAAAGCGGACCGAACCACCGGAACCACACCAAGAAAACGCACATCTATCTCCACGCGACATGGAGGACAGGCTCGTCATTCCTGGGGGAGCTGTTTAACCAGCACCCGGATGTCTTCTACCTGTACGAGCCGATGTGGAACATGTGGCAGGCGCTGTACCCGGGGGACGCGGGGAGTCTGCAGGGCGCAGTGCGGGACATGATGAACTCGCTGTTCCGGTGCGACTTCTCCGTGCTGAAGTTGTACGCGGGCACGGCCAACATCAGCACCTCGTTCATCTTCGGCTGGAAGACCAACAAGGTGATCTGCTCGCAGCCTCTGTGCGCGGCGTACAAAAAGCCCCAGGTGGGACTCGTCCAAGGAGACGTGTGCGCCAAGTGCACGCCCAGAGACATCCGAGAACTGGAGAGGGAGTGCAAGAAATATCCCGTGGTGGTTATTAAGGATGTCAGAGTATTAGACCTGGGAGTGCTGGTGCCCCTGGTACGAGACCCTACGCTCAACTTACAGATCATTCAGCTGTTCAGGGATCCCCGAGCCGTGCACAACTCCAGGCTGAAGTCCAAGCTGGCACTGGTGCGAGAAAGCATCCAGGTTCTCCGGAGCAAGAAGCAGAGCGACAAGTACAAGCGTCTGCTCTCACCTGGGAACCGGGTGAACCGCGCTGAGAGCTATGTCGCCGGTGCCATGGAGCTCATCTGCGACCACTGGCTCAGGGACATGCTCCTGGTGAGCAGTGCACCTCCGTGGCTCAAGCGCAACTACCTGCAGATCCGCTACGAAGACCTGGTGCTGCAGCCCGTCAGTGAGCTGCACCGACTCTACCGCTTCTCCAACCTGAGCATGTCTCCAGAGCTGGAGCAGTTTGTGATGAACATGACACGAGGGCAGGGATACTCCTCAGACCGGCCCTTCCTCATCTCAGCGAGGGACGCCAAGGAAGCCATCTTTGCCTGGAGAGAGAGGCTGAGCGTGGAGCAGGTGGGGCAGGTGGAGGCTTACTGCAGCGAGGTGATGCGCCACCTGGGCTATGGGAAGAGGAACCTGGAGCAGAGCTACAGTAAGAGAGAGCTTCATTCTGTTCACCTTTCCTGTCTCAAAATCTTCTTTTCCTCCTATTCCACAGCAGTCTGTCTACCTGTCTGCAGATTTTAATTAATTAACCAGGTTATCATAATTTTTTATCTGTTTACAGCTACCTTTCATATTTCTAGCCACCAACAATTTCATTCCTATTCTTACTGGAGTTCTAGCAGCAGCAAACACTTGTTTCTTCATCATCCTCTCTTTTCTTTCTCTCTCTTTCAAAGCTACAAAAGCGCAGCTTGTCATTACCTCCAGAGACTCCTGGAAATGTCGAGTAAATGATTTCATACTTTAGGTATAAACACATCACCGTATCAGCTATTAAAAATAATCCATACGAGTCTCTGTGAACGAGCTGTTGCTATGGAAACGAAACAAAACTTTCAGAGATGCTGTTATAGAAAGCTAATCAGCATCTTCTGACCAATCAGATGTGAGATTATGGTTTCTATAGTAACGGATGTCGGTAGGGTAGACGCTCCAGATAACGAATTGTGTGTAATCGGTGATACGGTGACGTTCTCTGTAAAGAGGTGATTTTTAGACGTTCCCCAACATTCATTGTAACTCTAAACGGGTAAAAAGTCATGAGTGTCTTGTTGACAGACTTTAACACCTGGTCATTGTACTGATTGTGTGACGTGTTTATACGAGCGGTTTATCCCTTACATATTCAAATCCAAGCCACTTCGTCAGCGCGCAGACGTTAAGCTGAAAAGCGCAGGCAGGGACAGGGTGACAGCGAGAGGAAAAACCCTCTTACAGAGAACAAAGGAGTCAAAAGTAAGAGCAACTCAAGGCGTAATGTAAAAAAGAGCACATATCCTGTGTCTGAGGCATATAAAAAGAAAAGATGACAGACTCGCTGCTCAAAACACAGCCGTCTTTATCGCCAGCATCACCTCAGATCGTCGATTCCGATCAGACTTCAGCTGGGAATAAAAAGAGAGAAGTGAATTTTAACCAGAACAGTGATCCAAGAAACCAGTTCCTCAGCCCTGGGTTTGTTTACTGCAGATTTCCTGACAGACTCGATTATGCGACGGATCAGTTTCCAGTCGTACCACTTGCTCGCATTGTGGCTGCTTTTGTCACTAAAACCACATGTGACTGAAATGTTCTGAGGCTTTGCACTGCATGTACTAATGTGTAACGCATATCCTTTACTCTTCTGCTCCTCAAAACAAGCAGAATAATGCATCTCTCCCTTTAATACTGCGACCTTAGAATGGAAAAATAACACACTGAGTGAGAAAACTCAATCGAGAGTGAGAGAGGGTGAGAGAGAGAGAGAGAGAGAGAGAGAGAGGGTGAGAGACAAGGGAGAGTGAGGAGAAGAGAGAAAGAGAGAGGGGGAAATGGAGAAAGAGAGGAGTGAGAAAGAGATGGAGAGAGAGAGCAGGGAGAAGGGAGAGTGAGGAGAAGAGAGAGAAAAAGAGGAAGAGAGAGAGAGAGGGAGGGAGGGAGAGAGGGTGAGAGATAGAGAAGGGAGAGGGAGGAGAAGAGAAGAGAGAAAAAAGAAAGAGAGAGAGAGAATAGAGAGAAAAGAGGAAGAGAGAGGGGGAGAAAGCGAGACGTCACTGTAGATAAAAACAATAACACTGAAAGCTCTGGAGCAGATTCTGAGCAGCGAGGCCCAGATGTGCATTTACATCTGTATGGAGTGGCACAGAGAGAGCAACGTGCCGTGAGCCAGCTGTGAAACGTGACAGAGTAACGTGTCGTCTGTGGCAGAATGAAAGGTTTCTCTCTTGGTGAGAAGGTGCGAGTTGGTGGTAAGTGAAGGAGTGAAACCACTTTGCTCACCCTGTCTCCATGGTAACGGCTCCTTCCCCAGGACGCGCTGCATAAAGGATTTATGTGTCGTGTACTGAATGTGTCGATATTTCATCAGAAATATGATCGTTTTCTGGTCCTGCAGAGGAAGCGGTTCATCGCTTGCTAGATGTTAACAACCTGGAACTTTTTTTTACTTGATTAGAACTGAATGAAAATGTTGACATTTCATACGAATATGAACGTAACCATGACAACAGTCCTAGCTAGTCCTAACTAATTATCGAGTCTAGTTTAGAGACCTGCCTGTATGTCCAGCATCACAGGGACAGTAGTGATGTATTCCTCTGATTTTACACACCATGATGAAATAGTGCAGGAATCTCCTCATGCAGGAGTTTGTACTGAGAAAAAAAACGGTGGAGTTTTGGATGCCGGATTTATGAAAGAGTGACTAGTGTAATTCCAGTGAATGTGTTTTCCCTTGTGGATTTGAATAAAGAGGGAGGGAGTGAGAGAAGGGGAGAGAGAGAGAGAGAGAGAGAGAGAGAAAGAGCGAGATGGTATGTGAGTGAAGAGAGGGAGAGAAGAGAGAGAGAGAGGGAGAGAGAGAGAGAGAAAAATGAGAGAGAGACTGTCCACACTGCCCACAGCGAGCGGTAGAGGACGAGCTGCACTTCCTTACAGACTGCAGCAAATACACAGTCATTAGACACACATATTTCTCACACATAGGGCAAATTCTACCTGAATTCCTTCAGACTAATAATCTGGACAAACTCCTGTATGTTCTGGGACAGAAGGCAGACGGTGTCCATCTGGCGGCTCAGTACGTCTCGTCCTGCCACTACATGAGGGACAGACACTGAGTCTTCATCATACAGTAAAGTTCATCTGAAACCCTTCCTTCACCTTTAACACTCCTGTCACACTCACACTCTGACTCCATGTGTTCACAAGCTCTTCTTCTAATGTGACAAAATATATACTTCTTTGAATTATTATTATTTTATTATTATTATTATTATTGTATTCTCTACTTTCCACTTTAAATGTGATTTAAAAATGAACTGAATGTATAATTGTCAATGCTTTGGCAACATTGTCCTATAACAGTCATGTCAGTAAAGCTCATTTGAATTCATCTGAATTTAAGAGAGAGAGAGAGTGAGACGGAGGAAGAGAGAGAGGGAGAGGGCATGAGAGAGAGGGAGAAAGAGTGAGAGAGAAAGAGAGAGAGGGAGAAAGAGAGAGAAAAGAGTGAGAGAGAGAGATTGAGAATTAAAAGACCTTTATTCACACTTCATCAAAAAAACAAAATAAACAAAACAAAAACAAATACACCAAAACAAAATAAAAGATTTGAAAGCACACATAATAAAAAACTAACTTTTAACATAATAAATAAATAACATTTGCAGCAGTACTAAAATGCTACAAATACTTTTGGGTGGGTGGGGAAGGGGAAAAAAAGAAAGAAAAAAGAGAGAGAGAGGGAGAAAGAGAGAGTGACAGGGAGAGAGAGAGAAAGAAAAGAGAGAGAGGGAGAAGGAGAGAGAGAAAGAGAGAGAGAGAGAGGGAGAAAGAGGGAGAAAGTGAGAGAGGGAGGGAGAGGGAGAGAGAGGGAGGGAGAGAGGGAGGGAGGGAGAGAGAGGGAGAGAGAGAGAGGGAGAGAGAGAGAGAGAGAGAGAGAGGGAGGGAGAGAGAGAGAGAGAGAGAGAGCAGTAACATCCCAGAAGCTTTAACAAAGGCATGTGGTGGAATATGGAAATTTCTCCACAGTAAACAATGCTGTTACAGTGAACGGCTGGAGTACATCCTACAGCAGATAGGAAAATAAATTGAAAATACTTTGAAATGAGTCAAAGATTTAATGATATAATAACCTTTCTTTCTGCTTAAACGTGTAACGTGAAGAATTTTTTTACTAAAGGAAATAAATAAAAAGAAAAAAGATTCCTTCTTCATAGGTTAACGGATCATTAAACACGGTCACCTTGATGACAGGGTGTTAGGAAAATCCATAAATTGGGAGAGATATAGTGTGGAAATATCCTCATGTGATGTTTTTAGTGTTAAGGATTAAATGTGAGCTTTAAATTTTCCCCGTCTTTTTTCCTCCAGCTCGATTGGTCCAGCTGTAATAAAGTGCTTGAGGTCACTGTGCGCTTTTCTGAACTTTCTCGAACCCTTTATCAACTAGGAGAAATAACACACACTTCCTGTCTCACTGCGCTCTGTAGTTAAGGAGCGAGAAAAAACACAAAAAGGAGGAGAAACTTTTTCATTTATTCCGCAGAGCAGACTGACATCACAATCCACTGAAATATATTACACCATTTCCCAGCCACAGAAAAGGAAGCTTGTTGTGTAACGTTCCCTTTCCAGGTTCAGCACCTCGGCTCTGGGTTTGTCTGGAAGCAGCTTGGGCTTGGAGGTGAAATAAGAGGCTTTTAAACTCCTCTCATAGAGTCTGTGAGGTTAATAATACAGAGCTCTGACACTGGAGACTCCTTCAAACAGAGGATGAAGAAACCTCTCTGTGAAGGAAAGTTTTCATTTTGTGTTAAAAATAATATGTGAATGCCCTGCGATGGGCTGGCACTCCGTCCAGGGTTTATCCTGCCTTGATGCCCGATGACGCCTGAGATAGGCACAGGCTCCCCGTGACCCGAGGATAGATCGGATAAGCGGTACTGACAATGAAATGAATAATACATGAAACCAGAAAAACAGTGGAACAGTGCAGTCACACAAAAAAAAACTCTATCTCGTCAATTCCACGATGGCGGAGTTGCCTGAACCGCTGTTTTGTTTTGTTTTTAATGTGAGGTGTTTTATAGCAACTCGACTCCGTCGACTGCCCCACATTTCACTGGAAATAGATCAGTGTGGTCTAATGACACTAATCATAACAACAACAACCATGAGTTGAAAAGAAACTAGAGAAACTTATTTATTAACATCTAACATGTGTTTTTGAGTGTTCTAGAGCCAGGGCCAGCCAGAAACAGACGTTCTGTTGCATCCAAAAAGTCTGGGAGCGCATGCAAAATATTTACATTACAGATTATATTAGCAGCAGTAACCTGAAATTTAAAAAAAAAAAAGTTTTATTTATAAATATAAATATAAATCTACTTTTTTATTTATTTGTAAATTATTTGTTTTAATATTTGTTTAAAGCAGGAATGAAAATATTTGTTTATAATTTTGTATTTATAAATATGAATATATTTATTTATAAATATATATTTTTTATATATATTTATAAATATAAATGAAAAAATATTTTTTTATTTATAAAATATTTGTTTAAATATTTCTTTTAAAGCAGCAGTAACTGGAGTGAAAAATATTTGTTTACATTTTGTAAATATAAAGATTTATTTATAACTATATCTTATATATATTTTATATATATTTATAAATATAAATATATTTGTTAATTTATAAAACATTTGTTTAAATATTTGTTTAAAGCAGCAGTAACTGAATTTCCTTTATTTATTTTACTTTCATTTGTTTAATTTTCTGTTTATTTTGAATATAGTCTAAAATAAAATAGAAAAATGTGTCAATAAATACAGCATACAATGATATACATTTGATGAAAAAATATAGATGCATTTAATTATTTTTTATGTGGTACTCACAAATAAGAGGGTTTTAGGTCGATGGTATAATTATAAGAAAATGCTAATTAGGGCATTGATTATATCTGATTGAAAATAATTTAAAAATAGCTTCCTGTTTTTTTTTTATTTTTAATAAACAGATATTAAAACAAATACAATATAAAGTACATTATAAAGCTATTTTAATCCTCACAAGCAGATTTTCACTCATCAATCAGACTGAACAGAAGCAGTGAGTCATTTAGGAGTCATTTAGGAGTCGACGCTCTGAGATGACTCACTGTAAAGAGCTGAAATTTTTACCACTTGTGTTTGATGTAGTGAAAAACACAAAAACAAAATTAACAAATGTTTTAAAATAAAAGTAAATAACAGAGCAGGATGTTTCTTTTGAGTTGGTTTTATTGTGACCTGAAAAACTGTTTTATGAGCTCAGGCCTTTATGGTTGCTTTGTTCCTTCTTTCCAAACGATTCAATGCAAAGCAGCAATAAATTTACACGCTGTGACTGCAGTGGTAAAAAAAAAACTCAACTCGATATGACAAAAATGTATCTGTTGTCCGTCAAGAGTCCAGTACAGGTCTGTTATTGGACGTGGTTGCTTATAGACTGGTCCAGTGGGAACCAGAACCGCTGTGCTGGACCCTGTGGGCTTCCTCTGATGTAATAGTTTCAGTCCATTTGTGTGGTCGGTGACGTGATTAACACAAGCTCTGTGTAGCCGTATTTTCCTTCAAGAGTTTAAACTCACTTACATAAAACATACATAACTGTTATGACATGGTCATAGGCGTTCATAATCTTTTAAGCAAATAATATGGGATTTAAGGGTGAGAGAAAACACACATCTCTCTCTCTCTCTCTCACTGTTGTTACAGATGTTCTAATGTAAATCCATAGCACAACCCTATGTCACCTTATGTCACCTGATATATATATATATATATAGAGAGAGAGAGAGAGAGAGAGAGAGAGAGAGATAGATAGATAGATAGATAGATAGATAGATACTTTATTCATCCCAATGAGAAATTTACAATGTGTGAACAAAGGTCGTTTAAGGCAGGAGAAATACTAGAGGGATAAAACCCTTATGAATGAAAGTGCAGGTTTGACAGTGGTCATAAAGTTCCTACTAAATAGAAATACATAATGCTTTATATTTCATTTCCTTTTATATATAACTCTACCCCCCAGAGGCTAGCAATGGAGTTCACTCCTGTCCTTGTTGTGTCCATGTTGATGATTAAACGTCTTTGTCATGTTCCACTCCACTCAGTGGTGGTTAATATGAAGCTCATATGTAAGTGGACACTCAGGTCTTCTGTATTTCTGTTTATAGCCTACTAGCGGTGATATATTCATAGGAATGTTCTTCAAAGTAAATGTTGATCTCAAACCCATTCCTGCTCTCTGAGATGTTCTCCAAGTGTTTGTTCATCTAAAAAGCAGCTCAGATTTCATCTTCAACCAGGAAAATTCCGTGTAAGGTTCTCCAACAGAGGGAAAAACACACGTCTAACACACACTGAAAGCCAACAGACTCACAGACAGAATACCGTTCATTTCTTTACGCTGATTGAAAACCTCCCATCATTCCATTCCAGTGGCAGACTGGAGCACCATGTAACTGGTAAAAAGCAGTTTATTATAATTTCTCTACAGGTTTATTCTGGTTTTTATGATTAATAAATGATTGCACTTCACTATAGTGTCACTCTTACTCTGCCAGCTCCAGTGCTTGGCAGTGCAGCAGGATGGTCATGGCGAGTCATTATATGAGCTCATAGGCAATAAACCCTTGTGTGTGTGTTTCAGAATCCTAAAGAGAAGAATGAGGAAAGCGAGACAAGAGACCAGGCCGAAGTGAAGCTACAGTGATAGGCAGGAACGCCGTCCCTCAGCACTCTGTGGAAGATTGACACTAGGAACAGTTCCAGTCTGAGAGCAGACGGTCCACAGCGGCGCCGGAGTCCGAGTCCAGGTCGGACACCCAGCGTGGAGATGGGCGCTGAATAAAATTACAAAGACAGGACACTGATGTAAACACGGAGGAGTTTAAACACTAATCATAACGAGTGAAGCGGAGACTCCTGGGAAATGACCGTGTGTGTGTTGGCTCTCGGCCAAGGTTGATCAGCGCTAATCCTCCTGTTCCCTTCATCAGCTACAGGACATGGAGCCCAGAGCTCTGGGGTTTATCCTGTGTGTGTGTGTGATGATAACTGAAGTGCCATTTCACTGTCACACTTTATCTTTCACAAACACAAGGCACCAAATAATCAGTTAACACAACATTCTTTCAGAAATGTCCCAAATAGAGATATTTATAAACACTTAATAACGCAGCATAAGCATTTCATTAAAGTCTTACTGACGAGTGCGTCCCAGAGCGCCTCTTAGCACATGTTACATGTTGGTCAAACATCTGAATGTTTGGTAACACTATACTTCTGGGCAGTGTTCATACGGTTACATAAAAGCTTCATAAGGGGTCATAGGTCTCATGGCTTTTCCTGCTATAAGTTACATTCATACACTTACATAGACATTTAGGTGGCTTAAAGAAATTCAGATCATCTGTCCTGAAAATGATTCTGGACAAAATAGACATAACTCTGTTAGAACAGTATTATAACTGTCATAAGTATTCGTAAACATGTTATAAGTAGAAACATTACAGTGTGACACAGTACATAGCTCTGTCATAGCATGGTCGTAGGCATTCATGAAATTTTACTGTAAGCAAAAATAAAACTCTGCTTAAAGGCTAAAGGGAATGTGCATAACTGTTATGGCAGTATCATATCCTGGTCATAGGTATTCATAAAGAGGTTATCTAGCAGAAGCAGAAATCTAAAAAATTAACTCAAGTGCTAAAAACACTAAACTGAAGCAGCTTTGTCATGACCTGGTTCTGCGTTTTCATCAAATCCATTCAAGCAGAGATATGAAACTCAGTCAGAGAAATAACACTGTTGTAGGCGTTCATAAACTCTTAAAAAGCAATACAAGTATAAAAATATTTACTTAAAGGCCAAAGAACAAAAATACACAGGACTGTTAAAAAGGCTTATAAGCAAAAAGTGTGCACTAGCCCTGTCCTAACGGTGTCATAAAATAATTTTACTTAAAATGTTTAGAGAGCTCTATGACGTGATCCCGTATAGGCAGTCATTATTAAAATGTTATAAAGCAAATTCTGAAATTTATTCTAAGAAATTGAGAAAATACAGAGCTGTGTTATTCCAGTCTAACGACTTGTTATAGGTGTTCATAGCATGATCCTTGCTTTACTTAAAAGCATACATAACTTATCATGATGCTTTAGTGACTACGACCAGCTCAAGTCACCCTCACACACAAGGCATGCCTTTATAAATGTCCATGAAGGTTCTATGAAGCTTTATAAACACTGCTCTGTAAAGAAGTGATATGTTACCCAACGTTTATGAACCGAACAATTTAACAGGATGACAGTATTAGAAACGATCGTTATCTCGTATCATGAACTACGTGGAGGGGAAGAACTCTGTAAAGAAAACGGATATTTATGAAAACATTTTGTAAATAAAGAGATTTTTGTTTTTTTGTAAACATCGTCTCTGTTTTTATTCAGTAACAAAGCAGTTCCCTCATGTTGGATATATTGCTACTGTAAACCAGGTCAGTTCAGGTCAGTTGAATACATTGATATATGGTTGGAAATGTTCACTTCTCTTTAATGCATACACACATTTTTTTCTTTTTTGTTTTTAAATCATCAGACAGGCCAGAGTGCATTTTCACACGTTTATAAGGAGTAATAAGCGACGACGCCGTCGTCTGGGTAGATAGATACGTCACACACATTCAACATGGCATCCCTCGGGACGGAGTATATATTCGGACGGAGACGGACACATGCAGGACGGCGGGCAGGGGGACGAGCTGACAGCTACGGGAGAGAGAGCGGAAGGAGGTATGTACAAATCCGTCGGATCGGTCCGAACGCCTCCCAGAACAACAGCTGCAGGAAGTCCGGGAAGTCTGTTTGAGTCACGGCTTTTGATCCAGATCCATCCTGGAAGTCCAATGTGCAACTAGCCATGACGACGAGTCATTTCTGAGAGGTCAAACGTGAAATGATTAACGAGGATGAGGGTGAGTTCACAGTTTGCGCTCAGGTTTGCGATCGTCCAGCGATTAGCTGAGGAGACTTTTATGAAGAAGAAAAATACAGAAAGGCTGAAGAAATGATGCCAAGTTTTTTGGACACATCACTGGGGATTTAAATAAACAATCCATTTGGCTCAATGCTTTCCAGCCTGGAACACAGCTTTCTCCTGCCATAACCTTCTAGCTTTAAAGCACAGAGAGAAAAGATGAAGATTAACGTCCTTCCTCACTGATTTAAAAGCATGTTAATGTTGTTTACGTCGGTCATAATTAACACATCGTTACGGTTACTCAAAACAAGATGTTTACATGACTAATCTGCTCTCACGCAACAGCTCTGAACCTCTGTCCAGCTCTGCTGCAGCCGAGCAGGAGGAGGAGGCGGAGACTGAAACCTGCTTCACCCGAGACCATGACAAACCAACTAACCAACCAACCACACTTCCTTTCTCTTTTTAAACACACTCACTTCCCTTGCTCACGACTGGCTATATGCAGAAATATAAACTTCACATGAGGGCCAGAGATGAGCTACATAACGCTGTCATAAGAGAATCATAACACTGTTATTAGCTGTTCATAAAACTCTTCTCAATTTGCTGAAGGAAACATACAAACAAGGCAGCCATGTTGTTTCATTTTTTCAATAACATGTCGTCTGTCCTCTTCCGCATACACTGGCTCTCAGACGCTCTGATTGGTCAGTGTCGCTCTGATCGGTCAGTGTCGGTCATCAGGATCAGAACTTGTGACTATTTTCAGTGTCAGTAATAAAAGTAATGGCGCCCAGAAAAATGAACATGATGTCTAAGACAGGCGGAAAGATCGACAAACCAACCAACTAACCAACTGGCAAACCAACTAACCAACCAACCACACTTCCTTTCACTTTTTAAACACACTCTAGGTAATACACTAACTACACTCTGCCCTCTTCCACATACAACTGGCTCACAATTGGAAATATATACTTCACATAAGGGCCAGTGATGAGCTATATAACACTGTATAAGACAGTTATTAGCTGTTCGTAAACCTCTACTCAATTTACTTAAAGGCTGGAGGAAAAGCAAACAAGGCAGCCATGTTGTTTTTTTTTAACAATATGTCGTCTGCCCTCTTCCGCATACACCGGCTCTCAGACGCTCTGATTGGTCAGTGTCGCTCTGATGGACAGGGATCAACCCATCATTATCAGGATCAGAACTGGTGACCTCTGGATGATTTTTAGCGTCAGTGTCAAAAGTAATGGCATCCAGCATAATGAAGGAGAAGTCTGTGACAGGTGGAATAATGGGTGTGACCATTGTACATGTTGACTTCCTGTCGATAAAAGCAAAAACAAAAAAACAAAAACAACAACTTTTCTCTTCCTCATTTTTTTCCTCCCAAACAAAAGCGTGCGAACGTCCGCTTTTGTGAACAAGCAGCAAACAGTTTCACTTCACGTAAGGCTGAGAAAACACCACATGAGGGAGAAGATACCGTCTGGAGTAGATCTTAATGGGTGTCCCATAATTTTGTAAAATAAAAAAATAAAGAAAAGGTTTTTCTTCTACAAATTCTTCTACAAAAAGAAATACAATTCAGAAATGCTGTGGGAAAAAAAAATAATAATGTAAAATAAAATAGTGTGCAACAATCCGAACAAATGACAAAAAAAGTGATGATGGCTTTATAAATGTTATTAAAATACATTTATATCACATACGCAAAGGGGAATGCTTTTGAATACTGGGAACACTGAGAGCACTGGGAATACTGGGCATGAGGCAAGAATAGACCCTGGATGAAATGCTGGTTGAACGAAGTTGATGTGAAGTCCGGAGAATTCCATTCTGTAATTCCGCTAGATAAATTAGCTAGTTACATTATTTATTTATTTAAGTTAGTTGTGCCAGTTTTGTAGATTTAGCTTGGTTGAAATTAGCTAGCGAGATACATTTTGTACATCTGATCATTTTCTAGTTATAATATTCTTAGAAACTGAATTCTTAACAGCGATTTCTACTTCATATAATTTTGTTAATCATTTCTATTTGTTTTATCTAAAGATGATTTTGTGTCAAAATAAAGTGCATTTATTATTAAAGATTATTATTATTATTATTATAACTATTATTATAATTATCATCACGTAGTATTGAAATTTTATTTATTAGAATTTGTATTTAATTTTTAAAATAGATTTATTGGCTGATTTTGTGATATTTTCCATTTAAAAAAATTAAAAATAAAATAAATAAAGTAAATTTCTGAACATTTTTTTTTCCACGTTGATAAAATTTTTATGATTTTTCTCCTGTTAAGGTTTTCAGCTGAAATCATGAGGAGTATTTTCTCATCACGCGAGTCGCTAACAAAAAACTTTCCTGTATCTAGGGCGAGTCTGATCCCTCTGAGGAGAAACTCCAGGACATTTATACTACAAGTTCTTCGCTTCTGTCTCAGATGTTTGTGGTTTGTTTGTTTATTCACTAGGCAGCAGCTGCGTCATCATCGCACTGAGGTGTAGGGGGCGGGGTCACAGCTGTGCACGCCAAACACATCTGGGGTTAGCGGATGACTCGGCTACGTTACGATGTTATGCTAACAATGTGAGAGTGAGACGTAAACACTGGGGATGAACCAACACTGGAGCAGATGTGCTGCAGATGTGATGAGAAATCCATCACCATCCTGTATCACTGAAATAACTGTTTTTATATATCCAGGATCTGGAGGGGAAGGGGGAGGAGGAGACAGAGGAACTGTACTTCTTTTCTCTACATGTTCTTAACTTAAGTAGCATTATTAACACTAGTAATAACACTTCACTTACTCTAGTACACCTTACACACTGCAAACATCTTCAAAATTTAGCGTCAAAGCTAAAAAGAAGTGGATTAAACTTCCTGTGTGGTCAAAGAGCTAGCTCACTTTCTGTCGTTTGGATCGTTACATTAGCTAGCATTATTTATTTATTTATTTATTTTTTCATTATTGCTAATGTGACCTCAATCTGGACTTTAGCTAAAGTGCTAGAGATGATGAAAATATTCTCCATAAATCAGCATAAATCAGTGCTAGAAGAAGTTACAGAAAACTGTAGGTTTGTGAATTTAGCCTAGTTACGCTTTGTTAAATTAGCTAGAAATGGAAGATTTTGTGAATTAGCGTGTGAATTTGTAAAGCTAGCTAGGAATTTTTATTCAGTTTGTTCAATTTAGCGACCTCTGGTTTCATTCATAAAGGGATTTTTAACAAAAAGATGAAGAGAATGTTCTTTACCATCAGTTAGAGGAGGTGTGTGTGTGTTAGTGAGTGTGAGTAAGAGTGTGTGTGTGTGTGTGTGTGTGAATGTGAGTGTGTGTGTTATTGAATGTGAGCGAGTGTGAATGTGTGTGTATGTGTGTGTGTGTGT
>NC_080720.1:2475851-2505851 GCF_019097595.1 Hemibagrus wyckioides
GTGTGTGTTTAGTGAACAGGTGAGATAATGTGTGTGTGTGTGTGTTTAGTGAACAGGTGAGATGATGCAGGATGCAGTTAATGATTAAACTCTGAACACTCAAGCATCTTTAAACGCTGTTACTTGTTTCCTTCAAAAACTCTGACTCTGACTTCACTCTGAACTTTTCCCGCCCTGATCCCAGATCTCAGCCAGTGTGTGTGTGTGTGTGTGTGTGTGTGTGTGTGTGTGTGTGTGTGTGTGTGTGTGCGTGCGTGCGTGAGGGATAAAAGGAGCTACACGAGGCTTGTGAGGCAGACAGACTTCACGTCTATACTCTTAGCATTCACGTTTTCAGCTCGTCAGTGTGGGCAGACGAAACAAAAAAAAATTCCCCACATCCAGCCAATTTTGACCCACATCTCCTCCAGCATTCCCGACGTTCCTCACCACGCTCTGAAAAATCAAGTCTATTTTCTGGAATCACAGTATCGCCAAAGTTCTGCGTCCTCCGCAGTTCAGTAAACACACGAGATCTTCTCGCTGGGACTCCGCCCCTCTCTTCTGCCCCATGTCTCTAAAGCAGCACAGGAGGATCAGATGGAGTAAGGTGTGGAGAGAGAGAGAGAAGGATGGAAAGGTGGGGGGGGGGTGGAGAGTGTGAGACGGAGAGGGAGAGGGAGAGGGAGAGGGAGAGAGAGAGAGAGAGAGAGAGAGAGAGAGAGAGAGAGAGAGAAATGTGCAGAGGGAGAAGTCAGTGAGTAGGGGCGGAGTCTCAGACGTGATCTTCCATGGGGAAAACCAGCCGCGTTCCCCGGCTTAGGAGCTCCTGCTCACGTGAGTCCAGCTCTCTCTCCAGCGCCTCCTCGGACGTGCTGCCGTTGCGCTTGCCGCTCTTCGGCCCCGACGCCGATGACGAGGACGAGGCGCCATTAACTGTGATGGCCGTGTCGCCGTACGTCAGTGTCAGGTCCCGGTCCGTCAGGATGAGGTCCGAGTCCGTGTCCTGTAACTGCTCGCTGTTCTGTGGAGCACAGGGACAAGTGGGAGATGAGGCAGGGGAGAGGGATGTATACACACACACACACACACACACAAGGATCATGAAGGACACTGTAGAAACACAGGAGTAAATAGTGGAACTGGACTTTTAACATAAGAGGAAACACACACACACACAATCTCTCTTAGACACACACACATTCTCTGACACACACACAGTTTCCCACTCTCTCTTTGACACAAACACACACTAAAACACACACTCACTCTCTCTGACACACACACACTCTTACACAAACACATGCTCACACGCACAGACACACACACAGACACACACGGATATTAAATGTTCTTCCTGTTCTTTATATCACTGAAATAAAGGAAGCTCCTGGCATTTATTTTTGTAAACAGATGACATCATAACTAGAACTGTACCCAACTCTTGGTCATGAACACTTTTACTTCTGTGTGTGTGTGTGTGTGTGTGTATAGAGTGAGGGAAAAAATGATTTGATCCCCTGCTGATTTTGTACGTTTGCCCACTGACAAAGAAATGACCAGTCTGTAATTTTAATGGTAGGTTTATCTGAACAGTGAGAGACAGAATAACAACAAAAAAATCCAGAAAAACACATTTCAGAAAAGTTCTACATTGATTTGCATTTTATTGAGTGAAATAAGTATTTGACCCCTTTGCAAAACATGACTTAGTACTTGGTGGCAAACCCTTGATGGCAATAACAGACGTCAGACATTTCTTGTAGTTGGCCACCAGGTTTACACACATCTCACATCTCAAGGAATTTGGGCCCACTCCTCTTTGCAGATCCTCTCCAAGTCATTAAGGTTTAGTGGCTGACCCTTCAGCTCCCTCCACAGATTTTCTATGGGATTAAGGTCTGGAGACTGCCTAGACCACTACAGGACCTTAATGTGCTTCTTTTTGAACCACTCCTTTGTTGCCTTGGCCGTGTGTTTTGGGTCATTGGCAGGCTGGTCATTCCATCCATGACCCATTTTCAATGCCCTGGCTGAGGGAAGGAGGTTCTCATCCAAGATGTAACGGTACATGGCTCCGTCCATCGTCCCTTTGATGCGGTGCAGTTGTCCTGTCCCCTTAGCAGAAAAACACCCCCAAGGCATAATGTTTCCACCTCCATGTTTGATGGTGGGGATGGTGTACTTGGGGTCATAGGCAGCATTCCTCCTCCTCCTTCATACACGGCGAGTTGAGTTGATGCCAAAGAGCTGGATTTTGGTCTCATTTGACCACAACATTTTCACCCAGTTCTCCTCTGAATCATTCAGATGTTCACTGGCAAACTTCAGATGGTCCTGTACATGTGCTTTCTTTAGCAGGGGGACGTTGCGGGCGCTACTGGATTTCAGTCTTTCACGGCGTAATGTTACCAATTGTTTTCTTGGTGACTGTGGTCCCAGCTGCCTTGGGATCATTGACAAAATCCTCCAGTGTAATTCTGGGCTGATTCCTCGCCGTTCTCATGATCATTGAAACTCCATGAGGTGAGATCTTGCATGGAGCCCCAGACCGAGGAAGATTGACAGTCCTTGTGTTTCTTCCATTTGGGAATAATCTCACCAACTGTTGTCACCTTCTCACCAAGCTGCTTGGCGATGGTCTTGTAGCTCATTCCAGCCTTGTGTAGGTCTACAATCTTGTCCCTGACATCCATGGACAGCTCTTTGGTCTGGGCCATGATGGAGAGTTTGGAATCTGATTGATTGCTTCCTTCTGTGGATAGGTGTCTTTCATACAGTTAAGGAGCTGAGATTAAGAGCACTCCCCGAGAGTGCTCCTACTGTAATCTCAGCTCCTTACCTGTATAAAAGACACCTGGGAGCCAGAAATCTTTCTGATTGATCTGGGGTCAAATACTTATTTCACTCATTAAAATGCAAATCAATGTAGAACTTTTCTGAAATGTGTTTTTCTGGATTTTTTTGTTCTTATTCTGCCTCTCATTTTTCCCTCACTGTGTATGTGTATATATATATATATATATATATATATATATATATATATATATATATATATATATATATATATATATATATATATATATATATATATATATATATATATATATATATATACACACACACACACACACACACACACATCAATTCCATACACATACATGATCAATGGATCAAATCCTCTCAGGTGGTGATGATGCTCCACACACACACACAGCTCCACACACACTCTGCAAACAGAGCTCCACACACACAGCTGCACACACACTCTGCAAACAGAGCTCCACACACACAGCTGCACACACACACACACACACTCTGCAAACAGAGCTCCACACACATAGTTCCACATACACACACACACACTCCGCACACACTGACACTGGAGACTCCTTCCATCAGTGTGTAATAAAACACCTCTATACCAAGACTCTGAGGTCAGTGTAGCATTCAGTTTTTCACTTCATTACTGAAGAGAATTGACTGGAAGAGTCGAAAGAAGAGAAAGGAACAAAAGGATGAGGAATAAATGGACTACACACACAGACCACAGGGCAACTCATTGGGGCAGATTGATGAAGTGCTGCCTGCACACGCGCGCACACACACTCAAATACACATGCACACACACACACACACACACACTCTCTCTTACACACACACACACACACACACACATTCTCTTACCCTGTCTCCCTCTGCACCCCCCTCTCTCTCAAACATACAGACACAATCACAGAGACAAACACACACACACACACACACACTCACTCATACACACACACAAACAGATAGATAGATACTCACACACTCAAAAACACACACACACCCATTCTCATTCACAGATACACACTCTCACACACTCATACACACACACACACTAAAATATACACACACTAACACACACTCACATTCATACACTCACCCACCATCATACACAGATACACACTCACACATTAAAATATACACACACTAACACACACTCACATTCATACACACACACTCAGCCAAATGTAAAACCAGAATATAAAATATAAAATAAATGTAAATAAACATGTAAAACTAGAATATAAAATATATAAAATAGTTTAAATAAAAATGTAAAACTACAATATAAAATATAATTTAAATAAAAATGTAAAACTAGAATATAAAATATATAAAATAGTTTAAATAAAAATTTAAAACTAGAATATAAAAATAAACCTAGAAAATAAAATATAAGAAATAGAATTTAAATAAAAAATGTAAAATAGAAAAAAGAAATAAAATGTAAATAAAAATTTAAACAAGAATATAAAATATAAAAAATAATTTTAATAAAAATGTCAAACTAAAATATTAAATATAAGAAATAGAATTTAAATTAAAAATGTTAAACTGGAATATAAAATATAAGAGATAATTTAAATAAAATTATGCTTATGAAAGCAGGATTTTTTATTTATTTATTTATTTATTTATTTTTTGCCAAAGGACAGAGCCGTAGTTCTGCTGACGGGTTAGGGGGCCAAGCACACACGGCGTGTAGACACCATGCAGGAGCCCTATGCTGTTTCTGTTAGGTTTCTCACATGGGAATCGGTTTATCTGCTTTTACGAAATTTTGTTTCAGTGATGGAGCGATTTATCTTTTGAATCATTTATGGAAGGAGTCTTCAGCATCAGCACTTTGGAATGTCTCTAAGACAGGACATACTGTACACAATGACACGACAAGCTGTGATGTAACTATTAATGGATAAAAACCATCAGGCTAGAACTTTCTGGATTACAGCGAAACGACTCGCACTTTCGTCTCAAACCAAACAGCAAACGAGCTAAATGTGTAAATTTAAGACTGGTTCAGACTGGAAATCACTTTTCCAACATCTGTTAGCAAAAATCCAGCACTGCTGGTCATCTTGTGATGAAAGGTCACGCCCCCGAACCCCCAGACATCACATTAACATCAGATTTTTTATTATTTTTTTTTATTTTTACCAAAGACGTGTATTGTGTGTTTAGAAAAATATCCGCTCTGTATATCACAGCTGTGAATTGATGGTGTGTGTGTGCGTACAAATAAACAGCCCATGAAGTGTATTTTCTCGTGAAGCCAGAGGGTGAAAAGCTCTATCGGAGCCAGCGCTGTGACAGTGACGTGACATTCAGCGCCGTGACGATCACTGACTTTGCTTTTGTCCACTCCGAATAAAAGTGCGGGGGATCAGGAGGGCACGGGCCGCCGAGACATTCAGCTCATTGTGTGTGAGGAGCACAATGGAGGACTGTGAGACGTTTGTGAGATCAGCCAAGCGTCTCTTGCGGCTACAGTATCAGCATTGAGCTGAACAGAGGAATTTGCCAGAACGCATTGGACTGTGACTGCGCACTGAATAGCTGCGTTCTTCACGGCTTCGGACAGAAGAAGCCGGCGGCTCACGCCGTCTCGGTACTGAAAGCCTCTTTTGTGTGAATGGAGAACCCGGAGCGCATCTTCTCTGGATTTTGTGGCGTTCTGTTTCTCGGACACCTTCAACACACCAGCACAAAAAAAACATCATCGAGTCAGAATAAAGCCTGTTTATTGAGGAACTCGCCAAGAGACACTTCCTCCCCAGAGCCGTGACAGGAAGCGGGTTTAATAAACTCTGAATAAACTTTAGATCCAGTGTCAGCCCCAGTATTAACTCTGCTTTCCATTCAACTTCCTGTGTACTGACACTGGAACCCAGAACAAAAATAATGGCACCCATCACCCTGTGTGAGTTTTTATTCCTCCTTCACAACAGCAGCGTTTGATTAAAAAGACAACAGACTTTTTGTCCATTTATAGCTACATTTCTCATTTACGTCACAGCAGTACCCTCACCTCATGTCTTTCTTCTCTCTGTCCTAAAGATGTTGGAAAACTGAAGCTCTGACACTGGAGACTCCTTCCATACACGTTACACAGAATCCTTCTTACATAAACGTCAGCATCACCGTATCAACGATTACTCCCAAGTGTCATTTTAAGATGAAATCTAGATCCTTACAGGGTTCTTTGGTCTGTTTATCTTTTAACAGTTCTATCTAGAACCCTCAAACAGGAAGTTTACAAATCCCAGAAGCCATAAACAATCTCTAGAAGTGAAAGATACTTTTTAAAATCTGACTTTAATCTCTGACGTTAAGCGCAGACAGCAGGCCGTAATCGGCTCCTGACCGGCGGCTGGTCCAAATTCCAGCAGCAGAATCGCATCTGAATATGAATCTGAGGTTCATGGAGGTTTTAACTGGCCGAGCTGTGTAGCGAATAAAAAACCCGAGTACAACTGAACTGGAATAATAACAGGAATTATATTACAGCAATCTTTAATACTCGCAACAAGATGATTGGATTTTTAAACGAGCAAAAAGAGAAAATTCTCAGGTACAAAGTCTAATATTTCGGAATAAATAAAATTCATCCAAAACTATCATATAAACAGCAGATTAAAAAAAATATTTTAGATTTCATCTAGATTAATATTTGGATTTTCTATTATTTATTTTTATATTTTCTATTATTTATTATTTTTATTATTATTATTATTTCCTGTTTATTCCTTATTATTTACTTCAATGATCTTAACTACATAATCTAGCCATGGGGGTCACAGTCCAGTGACTTCTGTGCCGGTCCCAAGCCCGGATAAATAGAGAGGGTTGCGTCAGGAAGGGCATCCGGCGTAAAACATTGCCAAATTTAACCATGTGAATCGTCAGTACTCTAAATTTCATCCTGGATCAGTCGAGGCCCGGGTTAACAACAACCGCCATCAGCGCCGTTGACCTACGGGGCGCTGGTGGAAATTGGGCTACTGTTGGTCGAAGAAGTAGAGGAGGGAGGAGAGTGTGCAGACAGAGAGAGAAGAGGAAAGGTAAGAGTGTAGAACTGAGAATAGGAACTCTGAATGTTGGTACTATGACAGGGAAAGGTAGAGAGCTGGCTGATATGATAAAGAGAAGGAAGGTGGATATACTGTGTGTACAGGAGAACAGGGGGAAGGGTAGCAAGGCTCGTAGTATAGGAGCAGGATTCAAGCTGTTTTATTATGGGGTGGATAGTAAGAGAAATGGGGTAGGTGTGGTCCTGAAGGAGGAGTTTGTGAGGAATGTTCTGGAGGTGATGAGAGTGTCAGACAGGGTGATGAGTCTGAAGTTAGAGGTTGAAGGGGTGATGTTGAATGTTGTTAGTGGTTATGCCCCACAGGTAGGTTGTGAGTTAGAGGAGAAAGAGAGATTCTGGAGTGAATTAGATGAGGTGATGGACATGTTGGTGAGGGGAACACAGGTGGTGATGAGGTGATGGGCAAGTTTGGAGTTAAGGAAAAGAACCTTGAAGGACAGATGGTAGTGGACTTTGCTAGGAGGATGGACATGGCTGTGGTTAACACTTATTTTCAGAAGAGGGAGGAGCATAGAGTGACTTACAAGAGTGGAGGTAGGAGCACACAGGTAGACTACATCCTATGTAGAAGAGGCAATCTGAAAGAGATTAGTGACTGTAAAGTGGTAGTGGGAGAGAGTGTAGCCAGACAGCATAGGATGGTGGTGTGTAGGATAAATCTGATGGTCTGTAAGAAGAGGTCAAAGAAAAGCAAGTGGTGGAAGCTGAAAAAGGAGGAATGTTGTGAGGAATTTAGACAGAAGTTGAGGCAGGCTCTGGGTGGTCAGGTAGTGCTGCCAGATGACTGGGAAACTACAGCAGAAGTGATCAGGGAGACAGGAAGAAAGGTGCTGGGTGTGTCATCTGGAAGGAGGAAAGAAGATAAGGAGACTTGGTGGTGGAATGAGGAAGTTCAGGATAGTATTCAGAGGAAGAGGTTAGCCAAGAAAAAGAAGGGACATGGACAGGACTGAAGAGAATAGACAGGAATACAAGGAGTTACAGCACAGAGTGAAGAGGGAGGTGTCTAAGACCAAGCAGAAGGCGTATGACGAGTTGTACACTAGGTTAGACACTAGAGATGGAGAGAAGGACTTGTACAGGTTAGCTAGGCAGAGGGATCAAGATGGGAAGGATGTGCGGCAAGTTAGAGTTATTAAGGATAGAGATGGAAAGGTGCTCACAAGTGAGGAGAGTGTACGGAGGAGATGGAAGGAGTACTTTGAAGAGCTGATGAATGAGGAAAATGAGAGGGAAAAAAGAGTAGAAGGGGTGAACTCTGTGGAACAGGAAGTAGATAAGATTAGAAAGGATGAAGTCAGGAAGGCTTTGAAGAGGATGAAAAGTGGAAAGGCAGTTGGTCCTGATGACATCCCGGTGGAGGTCTGGAAGTGTCTAGGAGAGGCGGCAGTGGAATTTTTAACTAGTCTGTTTAACAGGGTTCTAGAGAGTGAGAAGATGCCTGAGGAATGGAGAAGAAGTGTATTAGTGCCGATCTTTAAGAATAAGGGTGATGTGCAGAGTTGCAGCAACTATAGGGGGATAAAGTTGATGAGCCATACAATGACGCTATGGGAAAGAGTAGTGGAAGCTAGGTTAAGGAAGGTAGTGGAAATTTGTGAGCAGCAGTATGGCTTCATGCCCAGAAAGAGCACAACAGATGCAATTTTTGCTCTGAGAATGTTGATGGAGAAGTATAGGGATGGTCAGAGAGAGCTGCACTGTGTGTTTGTAGACTTGGAGAAAGCGTATGACAGGGTGCCAAGAGAAGAGCTGTGGTACTGTATGAGGAAGTCAGGAGTAGCAGAGAAGTATGTCAGAGTGGTGCAGGACATGTATGAGAGGAGCAGGACAGTGGTGAGGTGTGCTGTAGGGCAGACAGAGGAGTTCAGAGTGGAGGTGGGACTGCATCAGGGATCGGCTCTGAGCCCCTTCCTGTTTGCTATGGTGATGGACCAGTTGTCAGAGGAGGTCAGACAGGAGTCTCCTTGGACAATGATGTTTGCAGATGACATTGTGATCTGTAGTGAGAGCAGGGAGCAGGTGGAGGAAAACCTGGAGAGGTGGAGGTTTGTGCTGGAGAGAAGAGGAATGAAAGTCAGTCGTAGTAAGACTGAGTACGTGTGTGTGAATGACAGGGAGGGAAGTGGAACAGTAAGATTACAGGGTGAAGAGGTGAAGAAGGTACAGGAGTTTAAGTACTTGGGGTCAACAGTCCAGAGTAATGGAGAGTGTGGGAAAGAGGTAAAGAAGCGAGTGCAGGCAGGTTGGAATGGGTGGAGAAAGGTGTCGGGAGTTCTGTGTGAAAGAAAAATATCAGTGAGAATCAAGGGGAAGGTGTACAGGACAGTGGTGAGACCGGCCATGCTGTATGGTTTAGAGGCAGTGTCACTGAGGAAGAGACAGGAGTCAGAGCTGGAGGTAGCAGAGCTGAAGATGTTGAGGTTCTCTTTGGGAGGGACACGGTTGGACAGGATTAGGAACGAGTACATCAGAGGGACAGCTCATGTTGGACGTTTGGGGGACAAAGTTAGGGAGGACAGATTAAGATGGTTTGGACATGTCCAGAGGAGGGAGAGTGAGTATATTGGTAGGAGAATGTTGGACATGGAGCTGCCAGGCAGGAGGAAAAGAGGAAGGCCAAAGAGGAGGTATATGGATGGAATAAATGAGGATATGAAGCTAGTGGGTGTAAGTGTTGAGGATGCAGAAGATAGGGATAGGTGGAGAGAGATGATTCGCTGTGGAGACCCCTGAAGGGAAAAGCCCAAAGAAGAAGAAGATCTTAACTACATGTTTTATTTTCTGTATAATTTTTTCTGCTGCATTTTATCTGTGGGTAAAGCTGAGCTCACTGAGCTGCATTTGCATGCCAAACAGATGCTATAAAAAGAAAGTTTATTATTAAATGCTAAGCTGCAGCAGCAAAACCGATGACTCATTCCTTTAGAAAGCAGAAAAGGGTGAGGTGTTAACTCTTGTTTTGAGAAACGCAAATGTGAAAAAGTGGAATTAAAGGCCGCGGTGTTTGACCGGAGACATCCTAACACGTATCTGCTGTAAGGGCAGTGTAATGATAAGTCAACTTTTATATGAAATACATTTTGATAAACAGAGTTAGAGCTGCAGCAGCGCAACAGGATGTGATAACAGGAAGCAGTCAAATCCACATGCACACCAGCGTGCCGTGTGTCAATTAACGCATCGGCAGTCACATACAATAAAGATTAAAGATAAAATGTGGTCTGTAGAAGTCGTCTCGATTTAAATGAAACCTGACGTGGATTTGACCTTCTGAAATCTCCCTAACAATGAGTTGAACTCCGCTGAGTCCGGCGCTGATGTCTGACCACAGAGGAAGATTAGATTTTAAAGTAAATATCCTTTACGGTTGATTTCAAACTTTATAATATGCAAAAATTCCATTATAAGATAAGCTAGAAGTTTATTAACCTGAAGGAAATTATTTTGCCAGAGTCAGAGCTTCAGATAACAAGAAAAATAAATAAAATTAAATAATCAATATATACAAAATGTATTAAAAAATATATACCGTGATGTAGGAGTGTTTTTCATCGCTATTCCTTGGCTTCTTCCACCAATCCATAAAATGTGCATGGAGATTTTTTTCTATATATTTTTTCCCCTTTACTTGAACATGGAATTATTTTTATTTTATTTCCAACTATTTTTATTCTGTTGCTTTTCTTCTACTTTTAATGACACAGATATAGACAAAACACCGGATAATGAGCATTTTTTACCATTTCAGGTTAAAGGACAGTGAGAGAAAGGGGTGTGTGTGTGTGTGTGTGTGTGTGTGTGATACCTCATAGGCCTGAGGGCTGGTGAGGAAGCGTGCCAGCGGTCCACAGCAGGCCGGTAAGGTGGTGGTGAGCGGAGGTCCACTGTGGGTCAGGATGGGTTTCAGGTAGCTGTGTGTAAGGTTAAGGAGCGATGAACAGAAAACGAGTATCAAGACTTTTCTATAAACAACAAAGAGTCTCCTCTTACCCACAATAAACAATCACTACACTGAGTTGTTATTAACACATTTCACTGAATGATGCTCTTTAGGAAGCAAGAAATAAAACACTACAGGTTGTGCTTTTATAGAAAAATAATCAATTTCAGAGATGTGTAATGTGTATATTAACCACTTAAAAAGCTCTTTATCGGTCATGGTACAACCTGAAGTGCACATATACCCACTTTATTCCTAATTAGGGTCACGGGGATCTGCTGGACCCTATCCCAACACACACTGGGTGAAAGGCAGGGGTACACCCTGGACAGGTCACCAGTCCATCATAGGGCCACACATATAGACAGACAACCACACACACTCACACTCACTCCTATGGGCAATTTAGAATTACCAATCAACCTAATGAACATGTTTTTGGACTGTGAGAGGAAACCGGAGTAAACCCACACAGGCACGGGGAGAACACGCAAACTCCACAAAAAAACCTGGGATTAAAACCCAGGACCTTCTTGCTGTGAGGCAACACTGCTAACCACTAAGCCACCATGCTGCCCTGCTCATATACCACAACAAATAAAGATTTCAAGTCATTATTGCCTACAAAATGCTGCGCTGGTGCGACTGTACATTAAATAAACCATTTTTAAAAGCTATAGCTTGTTACATTACAGAGAAACCGCACAGTGTCTGAAAACTTTTGGTTACAAAGCTCTGACGCTGGAGACTCCTTCCAAGAACGATAAACAAACCTCTCTTCACCATACAAGTGATTCACATGGATAACATGTACGGTATTTTTCCCCAGACACCTTTCACCAGAGCGACTCCTATTTATCTGATTGAGCAGCTGAGGGTTAAGAGCCTTGCTCAGGGGGTCCGACAGGGGCAGTTTTCAGTGGTGCTGGGATTCAGACTCACAACCTTCTGTAATCCATCAGTACTCCATCAAATCCCAGTGAATGAGCTGTTACTATAGAAACCCTAAGATTCGCTCAGATCGAATTATTCCTGCACATCCTCTTTAAACTGTGCTGCTAAAATTCTAAGAGCTGATATTTTTTTCCTCTCCGGTTTCATTTCTTCACCAGGAAACCAGATGACATCGTCCCTCAAGGCCTGTCAGGAACACAATCAGGTTCTCAGACACTCTGGATGTCTTTAGTAGCTGATTTACTCATTGACAGAGAACACACACACACACACACACACTCCTGGCTGGAGCTTTACTCAGCACTCTGCTATTCAAATGCACATTTAGCTTTAATGGATTTCAGGGGGCCGTCATCTGCTTTTGTTGCTGCAGGAATCCATTTAAACTGAAGACAGAGCTGAATGGCTAATCATCTACCTACTTACACCACCACTCGGATTTTATTTTCCAACTGTTAAACCATTCAAAAAACACGAATATGATCGTTTACTAATTAAAACGCAAAGCAGCACAAAGTCTGCATCACACGCTGTTAGGCTGGGTATCCTTCCTCCATTTATAACCAAGGGGGGCCAATACTTATGCACAGCATGAACGCCGTTCTGCAGGATCCAGCTCTGTTCCAAGCAAGTCGATGTGTGTCACAGGATCGAACGGACGCTGACGTTAATGCGGTTCGTGTCACAGCAGAATTCAGTCCAATAGAAACACAACAAAATCAATTCAGCACTCTGGGGGTGAATCTTCTACAGCTTCTTTCTTAATAATAATAATAATAATAATAATAATAATAATAAAAATATTAAAACAAGATTTAATGTCATCTATATATTAATGTAAACTATATACAAAAAGTTCAGGTGTTGTTTTTCAGGGGTTGGACTCGGCCCCTTAGTTCCAGTGAAAGGAACTCTTAATGCTTCAGCTTCATACCAAGACATTTTGGACAATTTCATGCTCCCAACTTTGTGGGAACAGTTTGGGGATGTGGACATTATAAAAAAAATAATTTATTAAAAAAAATAAAACGTCTGTAAGAATACGTAATTTAAAATATATTTTAATTGTATTTAAAATTTGAATATAAATTATATAAATTAAAATTAATGTATTCATATATAAGTAAAATAAAATAACTTACTTTTAATTTATTAATTATTAATAAATATAATTAAAATTATGTAATAATAAGTAATTTAAAAGATATTTTAATTATACTTAAAACATTACAAAGAATATACATAAAAGTAAAATTAAATAAAATATTTTAATCAGTAGATTTTGTAAAATTACTATATCACCTGGAAGTGGATCATTTAAAACATACATATATACTATTAATAAATTATATTACTTTTTCTGAGGCTGCATTTCAAATGGTGATTTTATTTATTTATTTATTTATTTAATTTTTTTGTGTAGTTGTACCCTTTGTAGTGAGCAGATATATGAACAATGAATAAGAATTCTTCCTGCACAAAATGGTTATAAATGTAAATAATAAATATGTTTTTGGTACACAAACTTTCACATAAACTTTCACACACATACACGCACAAAAAAAAACCGCAGGAGGTCATGTCGTGTTAGTAGGAGCACAGACACCCTTGTGGCTCGTCGGCAACAAACAGCTCTGAGTCATCTGGGGAGCTCGCGGCCCCGTCTGTGCAGGAAGTAGATGAGGAAAGAGAAAACATGCAAAGATGCGTTTAATAAGCACGACAATTAACCTCAACACCTGTTCCCATTGTTCCCATTCCCAAAGCAGAAAACATTCTGCTAATTAAAGAAGCAATCAGTGATTTTCACACCTCTGTGCTTCTTCTTAAGCCACGCCCCTAAAATACGTCAACGTCTGACTGACGGGTGAACAGACACGCCTTTTTTTTCTGACTGGTTGTGAAGTTAGTAATCATCATCATCATCATCCTCAACATCATCACGATGTTTCCTGTTTACTGTTACGAGGCTCTGACACTGGAGACTCCATCAACGTTCAACATATCAACATATATATGCACGTTTTTGATAAATTGCAGCGAGCCGTTGCTATGGAAATGACAACACACTAGATTAAAGCTCATTAACATGCTGAGGGGTCCAGAACTCCAAAATGCCAAACCTTCTTGCTTTTATATATATATATATATATATATATATATATATATATATATATATATATATATATATATATATATATATATATATATATATACATATATACATATATATACACAGCTGCTAATTACTGCCTTAATGATTGTGGAAAAGTGATTAGTGATGGTTTAGACAAGTTAGCGAAGAACTACGCAATTGTTGTTTAGTTCCTGATCATAAAAAAGACTTAAAGGAAGATGGAGAAGGTGATTTTCTTAAGTCGAGACATTTACAATTTACAGACGTAAAACAGGGTGTGGTCTTGACTCCGGTGCTGCTTTCTTAATCCCTGGATTTCTTCTCTTCCCCTGTTCCTTTCTTTTCTTTCTCTCTCCCTTCATCTCTTAATTCAATTCCCTGCAGCGCTATTCACCTGGAAGCACTCTCTCAGATCCTGTCACGGCATGCTGCGCTCATCCTTCTCGACACGAGGCGGCGGATGCCGAGCGCCGAGTGAAACGACGGAAAGAAAGACAAAAAAAAGGTGCGGTGTGTAAATGAAGAGCAGCTGACCTCCAAAATGCTGAAAGGATACTTGTGGTCAAAAGTGTACCAGAGTCTGAAGAGCCAGGCGCTCTCCTGCTTGGTCTTGCTCTGGCCTTCCTGCTGACTTCCATCCTACAGAAAACAGAAAGGTAGAGGAGAGAAATTCAGCAGAGTCTCTAAGCGACAGTCCATTGTACGTTAGTCACGTGTACGAGATTCTCACGAGCTCAGCGACAGATCTGTTGAACAACAGAAAAACTTGCTGACGTTTTATTTTCTTCCCTCGATGCAGATTAGGTCTGAAGTACTAAAAAAAAAACCACCATCACATTTCCACATTTTCAGTTTCCCGCTCGCATTTTTACTTCCAACCTGCATTTAGTTCCCTTTCGCTATCTGACCTGCAAACAAAAAATAAGCCGTGATTTCATCTTTCATCGTCTGTCATAACCCCAGATTATACATGCAACAAGACGCTGAGAAACAAACGGAAGAATCATCTGGGAAGAAAGAAGTCTTTGGTTCATGTTGTGAGTCTACACTATATTGCCAAAAGTATTGGGACACCCCTCCAAACCATTGAGTTCAGGTGTTGTTTTTCAGGGGTTGGGCTCCGCCCCTTAGTTCCATTGAAAAGAACTCTTAATGCTTCAGCTTCATACCAAGACATTTTGGACAATTTCACGGTCTTTGTGGGAACAGTTTGGGGATGACCCCTTCCTGTTCCAACATGACATGAGTCCTGACTTCAACCCCATAGAACACCTTTGGGATGAATTAGAGCAGAGATTCTTGTCATCACAACATCAGTGCCTGACCCCACAAATACTCTTCTAGAGGAATGGTCAAAAATTCCCATAAACACACTCCTAAACCTTGTGGAAAGCCTTCCCAGAAGAGTTGAAGCTGTTCTAGCTGCAAAGGGTGGGACAACTCCATATTACATTCATGTGCATGTAAAGGCAGACGTCCCAAAACTTTTGGTAATATAGTGTATACACAGTCAAGGCCAAAAGTTTACACACACACCTAGGAGAAAAAGTTTTATTAAAATATGCTAAAATTTGTAATTTCTTTTGAGAAGTCTCTCAAGAATTTCTCTCATAGGATCAATAAAGTCTGTCTGTCTGTCTGTCTGTCTGTCTGTCTGTCTGTCTATCTATCTATCTATCTATCTACCTACCTACCTACCTACCTACCTACCTACCTACCTCCCTCCCTCCCTCCCTCCCTCCCTCCCTCCCTCCCTCCCTCTGAGGGCATTTTAAATCCATAAATTGTATACTGTCCCTTTAAAAAGTCTGGAAGATTCCAGAAAAATTCCAGTATGAAGATCACAGTGTGAAGGTCCAGTATGAACAGGTCAGTTGTCAGAATTAGGAGTTAAGAAGGAGTGCAGCTGTGGCTGTATTCAAGCACCAGTGCCATTTTTTTTTTTTGCAAAAAAACTTCTACAAATCTGGTTCTTCCTTAAAAAAAAACTATTTCCAAACAACTGAATACACAAATATAAAAATTCTGGAGCCTGACAGATGCTGCATCGCTCTGTAAAGCGGCACAATTTAACCCTTTATTTCCCAGAGATGAAGGAAATGGAGATCCCAAACATCAGGTGTTTAGAGTGTGTACATTAAGAGAGTCTTACATCACCATGACCTGAAGGATATTATACAAAGAATGAAGAAATATAAAATAATAATAATATAAAGCTAGACTGAAGTTTGCAGGTGATCACCAGCCTTTAGAAGTGATGAAACACAAAAATGCACCCCTTTATTGCCCATAATGATCAGAGCATCATGTGGAAAAAAAGCTTGAAGCTTTTGATCTGAATCTATTCCAGATGTGCAGCATGGGAGTGGCAGCATCATGACAGATGAGAGATACAACATTGTTCAAGTATAATAGGAAAATATATTGCTGTTGCAAGGCTTCTTATGAAACGTATGTATGTGTGTGTATGTGTAGAAAGCTGAAAGATGTGGTCAGAGGTTTCCGTTCCTGCTTTAGGTAGAACTACACTTATGGTGTAGCTGCACGTAAAGGGTATAACAAAACATTCCTGCAAGCGAAGCGCTCGTGGTTAGCGTTAGGTGTTCACGCTCGTGGTTAGCGTTAGGTGTTCACTGTATACGACCCCAGGTTAATCTGGGGTTGTATATAGTTCTTGGTGTAAGTGTCAATACAATGTTTAGATTTGTGGGCGTTTCCCCTTATAATGAAAGAAAAGATCCTAGTGAAGATGAAAAGTTACTCAGAAAGAAGCTTAACCCTTAAAAGAGCTCTTAAGATCAAATAGTGTTAAGAGAAGTGGACTTTTAAGAGGTTTAAGAGTTTGTGTGTATGTGTATAAATACTACAATGACTGCTTTAAGCCTTTTATGATACATACACTATATTGCCAAAAGTTTTGGGACATCTGCCTTTACATGCACATGAATGTAATATGGAGTTGTCCCGCCCTTTGCAGCTATAACAGCTTCAACTCTTCTGGGAAGGATTTCCACAAGGTTTAGGAGTGTGTTTATGGGAATTTTTGACCATTCCACTCCAGAAGAAGAGCATTTGTGAGGTCAGGCACTGATGTTGTCATGATGAGAAGGTCTGGCTCACAGTCTCCACACTAATTCATCCAAAAGGTGTTCTATGGGGTTGAGGTCAGGACTCTGTGAAGGCCAGTCAAGTTTCTCCACACCAAACTCGCTAATCCATGTCTTTATGGACCTTGCTTTGGTCACTGGTGTGTTGGAACAGGAAGGGGTCATCCCCAAACTGTTCCCACAAAGACCATGAAATTGTCCAAAATGTCTTGGTATGAAGCTGAAGCATTAAGAGTTCCTTTCACTGGAACTAAGGGGCCGAGTTTCCCTATTTTAAAGGGAAACGCCCACTTTTTTTCACTAGGAGCAACTCTCCGCGCTAAGAATTTCCATGAACACCACTACTGAAGAAGGTTATTGCCTACAAAGCCAGTGACACTTCAACTTCATTCGTGACCAAGATAGTTCAGACTGCACTCACCCCTTGAAGGACCTGGAAGCTGTCTCCACACGGCTGAAGGTCCTGATCAGGGTCCACACCCACTCTGAAAGGAACAAGAACTACAGATAAATCTTTGTGGAAAAAACACTTCAACACACACATTAATATATTTCATATAGGAATATTTATATTTAATGGTGCGTTCAAAAGGAGAACACTGTTGCTAAGCAGCCTAGCAAACCGCGAGTAATGTCTAAAGCTAGATATTTAAGCAAGTGTGTATTTTATGCAGCGTAAAGGTCGAATGAGAACAGAAACAAGTCAAAAATGTCAAGAATGTCCATATTTACCCAAGAATTGTTGATAAATTCCAAAAAAAAACCCTAAAATGACACTGTAAGCAAAATCAGCATCAACTAGGTAATATGGGACCCAAGCAATGATTTAGCTAGCATAATCCGAGTAGAAGTCTGTATACGGATGACAGGAAAGCACAGAGACACTGGAAACGCGATGGGACGGTCCGAAACGTCGACATTTCACTCAGATCTTTTTTTTTCTTTTTTCTTTGCACTGTCTTGTCGTTGCTCTGTTTGCACCCAGCTGCACACTCTGCACTTTATGTGGCTAAGACAAACTCCTGTCCTAGCTCTGTGTTGTTTTTTTGTGTTTGAACTTTATGTTCTATGGTTATGTAGCACCAGGGTCCTGGAGAAACGCTGTTTCATTTCACTCTGTACTGTGTCAGATATATGTGGTTGAAATGACAATAAAGCTTCTTGAACTTGAACTTGAGATCTGTTAGTTAATTACTAAAAAATGTTTCGTTCGACTAATATATTACACTGTGATCGTACTTCGCATCACTTGCTACCAAGAGCTAGTAAAATAATCAGTAAAATAAGTAAAATAATCCACTTTTTAGTTATAATATAACAGGCTTAATTGTCTAATATTAAAAAGAAGGTTACTCTATTCGATATTAACGTGGATACTGTGGATGACGAGTGTAAAAAAACATATAAGAGACAAAAAAAAATCAACAATAGCAGGCCAACAAGCGAACCTTGATACTGGAACACGGCTTAAACTGCCTCATGTGATACAATTCAGTCTGACCAAACCAAGAATCCTACGCTCTCTCCCTCTCTCTTTCACACATTCCTGATTTCCTGCCAATATCCCGCCTCACACACACACACACACACACACACCCCAAATACCAGTGCTGTTTATGACTATGAACCAAGTTGATACATTTCGGCAGAGTCATGCAAGTGTGTGTGTGTGTAGATAACTCGATATCAAGTGCAAGAGCACATGGTAATTGAGTTATCTTCACCTCCACATCCCCAACACCACACACACACACAGCCATTACAAAGAGTAATATTAGCTCTCATTACAGCTCGTTTGTGAATATTAAAAGCAATTAAAATCAGTGGACAAGTTCCAGCGGAGCCACATTGATGCTCACGAGGGCTCTCTCGACGTTTGGCAACCCTGCAGGAATGCCACTGCGGCTAATCAGACCGCTCACGTAACGTGTCACATGGAGAGAAAAGAAGAAAAAAAAAAAGAGTTAAAACCGAACTGCGACTGTGTGTAAAAAAGCATAATTAACATTATTCATTCAGTCACCTACTCCATCATTCAGTCACTCAGTCACCTACTCCATCATTCAGTCATCTACTCCATCATTCAGTCACCTACTCCATCATTCAGTCACTCAGTCACCTACTCCATCATTCAGTCACTCAGTCACCTACTCCATCATTCAGTCACTCAGTCACCTACTCCATCATTCAGTCACTCAGTCACCTACTCCATCATTCAGTCACTCAGTCACCTACTCCATCATTCAGTCACTCAGTCACCTACTCCATCATTCAGTCACTCAGTCACCTACTCCATCATTCGGTCCCCTACTCCATCATTCAGTCACCTACTCCATCATTCAGTCACTCAGTCCCCTACTCCATCATTCGGTCCCCTACTCCATCATTCGGTCCCCTACTCCATCATTCGGTCCCCTACTCCATCATTCGGTCACCTATTCCATCATTCGGTCACCTACTCCATCATTCAGTCATTCAGTCATCTATTCCATCATTCAGTCACCTACTCCATCATTCAGTCACTCAGTCACCTACTCCATCATTCAGTCACTCAGTCACCTACTCCATCATTCGGTCACCTACTCCATCATTCGGTCACCTACTCCATCATTCGGTCACCTACTCCATCATTCGGTCACCTATTCCATCATTCGGTCACCTATTCCATCATTCGGTCACCTACTCCATCATTCAGTCATTCAGTCATCTATTCCATCATTCAGTCACCTACTCCATCATTCAGTCACTCAGTCACCTACTCCATCATTCAGTCATCTACTCCATCATTCGGTCCCCTACTCCATCATTCGGTCCCCTACTCCATCATTCGGTCCCCTACTCCATCATTCGGTCCCCTACTCCATCATTCGGTCCCCTACTCCATCATTCGGTCCCCTACTCCATCATTCGGTCCCCTACTCCATCATTCGGTCCCCTACTCCATCATTCAGTCACTCAGTCACCTACTCCATCATTCAGTCACCTACTCCATCATTCAGTCACTCAGTCACCTACTCCATCATTCGGTCCCCTACTCCATCATTCGGTCCCCTACTCCATCATTCAGTCACTCAGTCACCTACTCCATCATTCAGTCACCTACTCCATCATTCAGTCACTCAGTCACCTACTCCATCATTCAGTCACCTACTCCATCATTCAGTCATTCAGTCATCTATTCCATCATTCAGTCACCTACTCCATCATTCAGTCACTCAGTCACCTACTCCATCATTCAGTCATCTACTCCATCATTCGGTCCCCTACTCCATCATTCGGTCCCCTACTCCATCATTCGGTCCCCTACTCCATCATTCGGTCCCCTACTCCATCATTCAGTCACTCAGTCACCTACTCCATCATTCAGTCACCTACTCCATCATTCAGTCACTCAGTCACCTACTCCATCATTCGGTCCCCTACTCCATCATTCGGTCCCCTACTCCATCATTCGGTCCCCTACTCCATCATTCGGTCCCCTACTCCATCATTCGGTCCCCTACTCCATCATTCGGTCACCTACTCCATCATTCACTCCCATACTCATTCATTCAGTCACTCAGTCACCTACTCCATCATTCACTCCCATACTCATTCATTCAGTCACTCAGTCACCTACTCCATCATTCAGTCACCTACTCCATCATTCGGTCCCCTACTCCATCATTCGGTCCCCTACTCCATCATTCGGTCCCCTACTCCATCATTCGGTCCCCTACTCCATCATTCGGTCCCCTACTCCATCATTCGGTCCCCTACTCCATCATTCGGTCCCCTACTCCATCATTCGGTCCCCTACTCCATCATTCGGTCACCTACTCCATCATTCGGTCACCTACTCATTCATTCGGTCACCTACTCATTCATTCGGTCACCTACTCATTCATTCGGTCACCTACTCATTCATTCGGTCACCTACTCCATCATTCGGTCACCTACTCCATCATTCAGTCACTCAGTCACCTACTCCATCATTCAGTCATCTATTCCATCATTCAGTCACCTACTCCATCATTCAGTCACTCAGTCCCCTACTCCATCATTCAGTCACTCAGTCCCCTACTCCATCATTCAGTCACCTACTCCATCATTCAGTCACTCAGTCACCTACTCCATCATTCAGTCACTCAGTCACCTACTCCATCATTCAGTCACTCAGTCACCTACTCCATCATTCGGTCACTCAGTCACCTACTCCATCATTCGGTCACTCAGTCACCTACTCCATCATTCGGTCACTCAGTCACCTACTCCATCATTCGGTCACTCAGTCACCTACTCCATCATTCGGTCACTCAGTCACCTACTCCATCATTCGGTCCCCTACTCCATCATTCAGTCACCTACTCCATCATTCAGTCACTCAGTCCCCTACTCCATCATTCGGTCCCCTACTCCATCATTCGGTCCCCTACTCCATCATTCGGTCCCCTACTCCATCATTCGGTCCCCTACTCCATCATTCGGTCACCTACTCCATCATTCGGTCCCCTACTCCATCATTCGGTCACCTATTCCATCATTCGGTCACCTACTCCATCATTCGGTCACCTACTCCATCATTCGGTCACCTACTCCATCATTCGGTCACCTACTCCATCATTCGGTCCCCTACTCCATCATTCGGTCACCTACTCCATCATTCGGTCCCCTACTCCATCATTCGGTCATCTATTCCATCATTCGGTCACCTACTCCATCATTCGGTCCCCTACTCCATCATTCGGTCCCCTACTCCATCATTCGGTCCCCTACTCCATCATTCGGTCCCCTACTCCATCATTCAGTCACTCAGTCACCTACTCCATCATTCAGTCACCTACTCCATCATTCAGTCACTCAGTCACCTACTCCATCATTCGGTCCCCTACTCCATCATTCGGTCCCCTACTCCATCATTCGGTCCCCTACTCCATCATTCGGTCCCCTACTCCATCATTCGGTCCCCTACTCCATCATTCGGTCCCCTACTCCATCATTCGGTCACCTACTCCATCATTCGGTCCCCTACTCCATCATTCGGTCCCCTACTCCATCATTCGGTCCCCTACTCCATCATTCGGTCACCTACTCCATCATTCACTCCCATACTCATTCATTCAGTCACTCAGTCACCTACTCCATCATTCACTCCCATACTCATTCATTCAGTCACTCAGTCACCTACTCCATCATTCAGTCACCTACTCCATCATTCGGTCCCCTACTCCATCATTCGGTCCCCTACTCCATCATTCGGTCCCCTACTCCATCATTCGGTCCCCTACTCCATCATTCGGTCACCTACTCCATCATTCGGTCACCTACTCCATCATTCGGTCACCTACTCCATCATTCGGTCACCTACTCCATCATTCGGTCACCTACTCCATCATTCGGTCCCCTACTCCATCATTCGGTCCCCTACTCCATCATTCGGTCCCCTACTCCATCATTCGGTCCCCTACTCCATCATTCGGTCCCCTACTCCATCATTCGGTCCCCTACTCCATCATTCGGTCACCTACTCATTCATTCAGTCACTCAGTCACCTACTCCATCATTCAGTCATTCAGTCATCTATTCCATCATTCAGTCACCTACTCCATCATTCGGTCACCTACTCCATCATTCAGTCACCTACTCCATCATTCAGTCACCTACTCCATCATTCAGTCACCTACTCCATCATTCAGTCACTCAGTCACCTACTCCATCATTCAGTCACTCAGTCACCTACTCCATCATTCAGTCACTCAGTCACCTACTCCATCATTCAGTCACTCAGTCACCTACTCCATCATTCAGTCACCTACTCCATCATTCAGTCACCTACTCCATCATTCAGTCACCTACTCCATCATTCAGTCACCTACTCCATCATTCAGTCACCTACTCATTCATTCGGTCATCTATTCCATCATTCAGTCACCTACTCCATCATTCAGTCACCTACTCCATCATTCAGTCACCTACTCCATCATTCAGTCACTCAGTCACCTACTCCATCATTCAGTCATCTATTCCATCATTCAGTCACCTACTCCATCATTCAGTCATCTATTCCATCATTCGGTCCCCTACTCCATCATTCAGTCACCTACTCCATCATTCAGTCACTCAGTCACCTACTCCATCATTCAGTCACTCAGTCACCTACTCCATCATTCAGTCACCTACTCCATCATTCAGTCACCTACTCCATCATTCAGTCACCTACTCCATCATTCAGTCACCTACTCCATCATTCAGTCACCTACTCCATCATTCAGTCACCTACTCCATCATTCAGTCACCTACTCCATCATTCAGTCACTCGGTCACCTACTCCATCATTCAGTCACTCGGTCACCTACTCCATCATTCAGTCACTCGGTCACCTACTCCATCATTCAGTCACTCGGTCACCTACTCCATCATTCAGTCACTCGGTCCCCTACTCCATCATTCAGTCACTCGGTCCCCTACTCCATCATTCGGTCATTCGGTCCCCTACTCCATCATTCGGTCCCCTACTCCATCATTCGGTCCCCTACTCCATCATTCGGTCCCCTACTCCATCATTCGGTCCCCTACTCCATCATTCGGTCCCCTACTCCATCATTCGGTCCCCTACTCCATCATTCGGTCCCCTACTCCATCATTCAGTCACTCAGTCACCTACTCCATCATTCAGTCACTCAGTCACCTACTCCATCATTCAGTCACTCAGTCACCTACTCCATCATTCAGTCACCTACTCCATCATTCAGTCACCTACTCCATCATTCAGTCACCTACTCCATCATTCAGTCACCTACTCCATCATTCAGTCACCTACTCCATCATTCAGTCACCTACTCCATCATTCAGTCACCTACTCCATCATTCAGTCACTCATTCTGTTACCCATTCACTTCTTCACTCACTCTGTTATATACTAAACCACCCACTCCTTTTCATTTATTTACATCACTCTTTGAATGAATCGCTGACTCAGTTCAGCCATGTGTAAGTGTAAAGATCCTGTGAGAACATGGATGAGGTGAAAGTCTACAGCTCCGTGTGTGACACACTGCTTCAGTACAAACTGGGAATCAGAATGGACTCCGAGTGAGCTTGAGGTCTGACTGTTGGGCTGAAGTACAGTGTGATATCGGTTATTCTGGTTAGACTATCACTCACTCCTGGAGTCTCTGCTGAACCTGACGGTTAGAGCAGAAAACCAGGCAGCCGAGTTCGGCGTGGTGACTCACTCGGGTGGTGGGCCGAGCCTTTAACAAGCTGCTGTTATTTTTGCCTCGTCTGGGGGAGTAACGGTGGAGGCTGGAGAAGGAAAAAGGCCTACAGCCGAGCACCAGCGACAGTCCAAACAAAACCCCAAGCTCCTGGACATCATGTTGTGACCTTGTGAAAAACATCAACCTCCTTCATTCCTCATTCTCATAACACACACTCAAGTGTTTTGATTAGAGGAAAACCGCTTCAATCCTACTATTAATGTAAGATTTTAAAGGTGCATTAAGATTTAATCATACCTAACAGTTAAACCAGTGCAGCTGAACTCCTCAACCCCGCCCTCCATCGAAACCCCGCCCATTTACAAAAATCTCAGCAAGCAAAAAGATCCATTAAGCTGCCTGGAAGCCAAGAATATAAACACAAAATCTTGTTCAGAACTGTTTTTATAATGCTCTTGAGTGCACTCTCTGGACTGTTTCCTTTTGTAATGGAAAAGAGAACACATTAAAATATGTATTAAAACATGTATATTTACATAATACACACTGAATAAAACCATTACTTGCTACATATTTCTTCCAGTTGTGTGTATTAGTGAGAAATGCGTTTCAAAATATCGCATATTGCCCCTCTAAATTTCACGGACAAAACTGCCGAGGAGAATTCACCAAATGACTTTAATTTCAGGTGCTGGAAAATGGTGATCAGAAAACTATTTTTTTTAATATCAAATAATATATAAAACATATTTAAAAATATATTTATAAAGTTATAAAATATTTACAAAATAAAAGTTTTTTTTAACATTTTACAAATTTGTAATTTTAATTCACTTTTCTAGTGCTAGTCTATTTTTTACCCGTTCTGTGTTTAATGAAGTAAATAAATAAATATTCAATATGAATTTGTTTCTGAAAGAAAGTAAACACGGCCATTAAACAGAACATCTAATGATTCAGAATAAATAAACACCTTGGCATGCTCGTATTTTTTTCCATCTTCCTCTGACAGTTTTTATGCGACACGTTTCCTGTATAAGATATAGAGTTTAGAAGCGAAGCCATGCTGCAGGAAACAAAAGAAAACACTACTTTACTTTTATTTAGTAAGTTCATTGTTACTAATAAACCAAAGTGTGACTTTTTTTTATCACTAATGTAAATCTGTGGCAATTCTGGATTCTGACTGGCCAAGAGGTGTTGATTAGTTTCTGTAACAACAGCTGTGATTGCATCTCAGTTCGATTTAAATGAACTTATATTTCAAACATTGTTTCTATAGTAACAGTGCATTTACGGGAACTTGATGCTATTGTTTTAAATAAATGACGTAATTTACATATACAATGGACAAGCTACAAACACTAGATTCAACAAGAAAATGTTGCTGTAGTGAAGTTTCATACACATAGAAAATAATACATAGCACATTACACAGTTTAACCCACTCTGAAGTTTACTAATCAAAAATTTATGCAGTTTGCATTTAGAACTTTACACACTTTATATGTTGATATTTATGTATATATCATTTATACCAAGAACTTTAAAAATTTGATACCTAGAACTATGCGGTGTATCGCTACAATTTCATGCAGTTTAGACCTAGAACCTGATGCACTTTACAGCTAGAACTTCATGACGTTTTAACCTAGAACTTTACAATTCATGCATAGAACATTATGCAGTTAATAGCTAGGACTTTACACACTTTTTACACAGAATTTTATGCAGTTTATAGCTAGCATTTTACAGTTTTTATATAGAATGTTACGCAGTTTATAGCTAGAACTTTATGCACTTTTTACATAGAATTTTATGTAGTTTATAGCTAGAACTTTATATGTTGATATTCGTGTAGTTTATACATAGAAGTTTACAATTTATAGGCAGAAATTATACCTAGATCTTTGCGGAATTTAATTGGTTCTGGAGGAGAGTTCTTAAGGTTAAAATTTATGTTGTGAAACAAATTTTAGGAAATCATAATAAATAATGTAAATTCAGATCATTCATTCCAGCCACCCAAAAACATGACCAATATTAGCCGGTGTTCATTTCAGTTTGTTAGTTAGAAAATGCAAAAATTCAATTCTTAAAGCAGAAATTCGAAAGCAAGGGCATCCGTATGCTGAGGTTCTGCTGTACTACATTCTTTAATGAATAAAAAATCTTGCAATTGATGATGTAAGAGGAATGAAAGTCTTGTGGACATGCTGTTCTAGGAAAATCTTAAACTTCAGGGTGTTAACAGGGACTCTGCTTCATCACAACATCCTGTCAGTGATTATTTCACCTAAAACTGCACAGTGGAGTCTGTTTCATTCCTTGCCTTTATATGGTATATCAGACTAGGATTCAAAACATTGGAGCTAAACATATAAAGAAAAGACAAAAGAAAAGAGTAATTAGGAGAAAGTTCAAAAACAATAGACAAAGAACAGGAAGTTTGGGGAAATTAAGCAGTAAGAGACGAGGAAAAAGAGAAGAAGAGAGTGAGAGTAGATTATAGTGGAAATGGAAAAGCATAGCGTCTGCACAGGAAGCAGGCCTGCGGGCTGGGTGTGTGGGGAATTAGGAGGTCCTGAGGGGTCAGACGAGCAGTGGAGGGAAAACAAAGGTGGTCAGAGGCTGGAGAAATGGCGGGACAGAGGGGGATGGAAATATGTAGGGGTAAGAAAAAAAAATTGCGAGGAGAAAAGTAGAAGGTTAAACCACACCCAAGCGCTCGGACTGAAGGAATGTTGGAGGGGAAAACGGAGGCTCTTTATTTAAAGACTCGATCCAGAAAATGAAGAACGTCTCATACCAGTGCGTGTGTGTGTGTGTGTGTGTGTGTGTGGGTGTACTCAGAAAGCCTAGGATTTGCTCAGTCACTAATCTGACTCTTGTCTTCAGGGTGGTGTTTAAGCAGGACAGAGCTGTTTATTCTGCACTCAACTCTGTGTGTGTGTGTGTGTTTGTGTGTTTGAAGAATCTCCCTGACACCAGCTCGTGAAATTCTGAGAATAATGAGGACACACACACACACACTGTTTAAGCACTGGCACACAGGAGTGTGCTGCTCGCAGATCCATGATGGCGACATAAACACCTCAGGAGAGCGAGTTTAACACTTCACTGATGTGAGGGATGAAGGAAGGAAGGTTTAACAGAAACTGCTTTCAATTCTGAAAAATAATGTTATATATTCATTTTATTCATGTAATTTTATTTACGTTGTTTTGTTGCATGTTGTTTTGTTGCAAGTTTTATTGCATTAAATCTTATTTCATTAATAATGTTATGTTACATTGTCACGCTAGGTTCGATCACATTATGTTACATTCAGTCATGTAGCCATCATGTAGCCACCAATCAGCCATAACATTATGACCAGTGAGAGGTGCCATGAATAAGACTGATGATCTCCTCATCATGGCACCTGTTAGTGGGTGGGATATATTAGACAGCAAGTGAACATTTTGTCCTCAAAGTTGATGTTAGAAGCAGGAAAAATGGACAAGTGTAAGGATTTGAGCGAGTTTGACCAAGGGATGAACTGTAATGGCTAGACCACTGGATCAGAGCATCTCCAAAACTGCAGCTCTTGTGGGGTGTTCCCGGTCTGCAGTGGTCAGTATCTATCAAAAGTGATCCAGGGAAAGAACAGTGGTGAACCGGTGACAGGGTCATGGGCGGTCAAGGCTCATTGATGCACGTGGGGAGTGAAGGCTGGCCGGTGCGATCCGATCCAACAGACGAGCTACTGTTGCTCAAACTGCTGAAGAAGTTAATGCTGGTTCTGATAGAAAGGTGTCAGAATACACAGTGCATCGGAGTTTGTTGCGCATGTTGCTGCATAGCTGCAGACCAGTCAGGGTGCTCATGCTGACCCCTGTACACTGCCGAAAGCACCAACAATGTGCACGTGAGCATCAGAACTGGACCACGGAGCAATGGAAGAAGGTGGCCTGGTCTGATGAATCACGTTTTCTTTTCATCATGTGGATGGCCGGGTGCGTGTGCGTCTCTTACCAGGGGAACACATGGCACCAGGATGCACTATGGGAAGAAGGTGAGCCGGCGGAGGCAGGGTCATGCTCTGGTCAATGTTCTGCTGGGAAACCTTGTGTCCTGCCATCCATGTGGATGTTACTTTGACACGTACCTCCTACCTAAGCATTGTTCCAGACCATGTACACCCTTTCATGGAAACGGTATTCCCTGATGGCAGTGGCCTCTTCCAGCAGGATAATGCGCCGTGCCACAAAGCAGGAATGCTTCAGGATTTGATCATGGTTTGATGACCACAACATCCAGTTTGAGGTGGCCTTCAAATTCCCCAGATCTCAATCCAATCCAGCATCTGTGGGATGTGCTGGACAAACAAGTCTGATCCATGGATGCCTCATCTCACAACTTACAGGACTTAAAGGATCTGCTGCTTAAAGGATCTTGGTGCCAGATACCACAGTACACCTTCAGGGATCTAGTGGAGTCCATGCCTCGACAGGTCACTTCAGTACTTTACGTTAATATAATATAACGTGTAATAAAACTTCCGTTACTTTTAACTGCTCATTACGGATAAATACAAAAAAATTGAAATCTAAGTCTAATATTAATTGAATTGTGCTACGTTATGTTGGTTTGTTACGCATGCTACATCACTATGTTACATTCTATTGTATTCTGTTGCATTATGTTACACCTAGCTATGTTTCGTTTATGATTATTATGCCATGCTGTAATATAACATTGTAGTTTTGTTAAATATATATTGCATTATGTTATATACTATGTCACGTACTATACATAACTACATTCCTCTCGATGTAAACTAGCAACATGAGCTCTTCCATCTCCACAGGAGTTTGCATATACATGTCTTCATGTTACATGGCACACAGCACACTTTATACAGGAAATACTTTCTGTCTCTTGTATTTTTGCACTATGAGTAATTTTGTAATGCTCAGAAAAAAAAATCCACACAGGGTGCCAAGCATGAGGATTCAACATTGAAAATTGTTCACATCGATTCAGGAAGTTAGACAAGTTTCATCATTTCATTCATATGATTGATGACGCAAATGTTTTACAGAAATGACAAAGGAAGCTTGTATTTTTCTTGAGAGTTTAATGGAAAATGTGTTTGGTGTTACCGGAAAATAATCTACACTGGCAGGTTGAGAAAGTTTCCTGACTTCCTGTTCAGCCATGTGAAAAACTTTACTTCTCTTTCAAACTTTATGCCGTCGTCGTAATTTTTGTCATGATCCAAGTCTCAAATCGGACACTTTCAAAACTCTGGAGCTTTAAGAGCAACATCATACAGCAAAAGCTAACAGTAATAAGAGAAGCGGATCGAGTTAGCGAGTCTAAAATAGCAGAGAGGGATGTGATTTGAGACCGAGCGCTAGTTTCAGTGACGCCAAGCAACATTTCCTAAGATTAGCGCACAGAATTGGCCTTCCGTAATTACAGCATTTGTGAATTAAATAAATGAATAAATGAAAAGTTACAAAAATTTCTCTCATGACCACATTTAGGAAAATAGCTCAGAGTCACGCCTACCACAGAAAACACATCACAGAGGCGACATGACACTCATCTTTCCTCAAAAGTTCTCTCCAAAACGGAGAGATGGAATAAAAAGCACACTGTGTACTTGTTCCAAAATAAACATCATCATCAGGCAGTCAGAATATTCTGGTAGGGAGGAAGAGCTAACGAATCAGGAGAGAGAGAGAGAGAGAGAGAGAGAGAGAGAGAGAGAGAGA